>NW_027207278.1:600000-879919 GCF_963455315.2 Globicephala melas | reverse complement strand
CCTCCTGAAATCGGTTTCCTGCAATTGTGCCCCGCTTTCAAGTCCTCTTGGCAGCCTTACTTCAGTATATTTTTGGACGATAGCTGTCATTTATAACTCTGCAGGTTTGTGAATTACAGTGCCCCTGAGCTCCTTTCTTCAACTCGCTTTCTTGTGAGCTGGCCGCAACACCGCAGGATTGCTTCAGGCCCTAATCTCGTTCCGGCACGGCACGCTGAGCCTTTGGTTAATTCCTCTTCCTGGTGGGAAATGAGAGTTAAATTTGCCCGTCCAGACACCTCCAGCTAGTCTCTCATTGGTTCTCCCTATTCCTGTTCATCTTCCGCAGAAATTGCAAACTGGGCCAAACAGGAGGTTAAAGGCACTGACTCTCCAAGTCGGGAGAGTGTTAGTAAAGCGGCTGGAATGTTGCACCCGAGTACCAGGGGACGAGAACGGAGACGTATTTGAACACGTCTCCCGATCACACGGTTGATCATACTCTGGGTTCCACATGCATGTTTTAGCTGAAGGAAGAATCCCTTAAACCTGGAGAGTTGAGACCCGTGGAATGGGTACCATGCAATATGACTTCAAAGGGTCTTCATTTGCTCACCGAACCTCTCCAATCCTATCACTGCTGCGTTTATGCCCCTGTACACACGCTTGATTCCCTTTCGGAGACATAGCAATCCATAGGTTTTAAGATACTTACTAGTCAGGTACATTCTTAGGCGTTTAATATGGGGTGTTGAGTCCATTTCGTTGAGCAAGGAGTAGCTCTTGTCTATTCCATATTTGGCTTAAGGAACTTACTCTGTGCTCATTTCTATCTCTGGTTTTATGCAGCACCCCAACTCACCTTTCCCCTTAAGCAAGCATAAGTTGGTTTTCTAAATTTGAGACCCTGTTCTGTTTTGTAATCCAGTTCCTGTGTAGCCAAGTTTACATTCCGAGTATTAGTGATATCTTATGATGTTTCTTTTTCTGTGTGACTTATTTCAGGTAGAATCATCATACCTGAATCCACTCATTATGCTGCTACGGGCCTGATGACATAGATGTCAGTGCTGAGTGATATTGCATTGTACGTAAGTACCACAAATTCTTCATCCATTTTTCACTTTCTGCGATATTGAACTTGTACCGTAAACGAGGTTCTTGTAAACAGAGCCGTCCCAAACTTTGGGGTGGCTGTGTCTTTTTGATTTTCATTTCCCTAAGCTAAAGGACCATAAGTGGAAGTGCCCTAGGCTCTGTTGCTTTGTTTTTTAGATGTTTCAGGAAACACCATACACTTCTCCCGAGTGGCTGTTGGCAATTTACATCCGGCCCATCAGCATAACAATGCTCCCAGTTCTCCATGGCCTGTCCTGCCTTTCTGGATTTTACACTATTTTCAGATGGCCCTTTTGACCGGGGGGAAGTGAGACTTCATTGTAGTGCAGATTTCCTTTGCAAGCTTGCTTGGTTGGCCAAAAAGGGCGTATGCGTTTTTTCCTGAATATATTCAGGAAAAAACGCATACGCCCTTTTTGGCCAAGTGCATCATTGTGGACGTTCTGCCTCTTTTCCTCTGCTTTAAATGCAATTCCAGTCTACCTCCTGAAATCGGTTTCCTGCAATTCTGCCCCGCTTTCAAGTCCTCTTGGCAGCCTTACTTCAGTATATTTTTGGACGATAGCTGTCATTTATAACTCTGCAGGTTTGTGAATTACAGTGCCCCTGAGCTCCTTTCTTCAACTCGCTTTCTTGTGAGCTGGCCGCAACACCGCAGGATTGCTTCAGGCCCTAATCTCGTTCCGGCACGGCACGCTGAGCCTTTGGTTAATTCTTCTTCCTGTTGGGAAATGAGAGTTAAATTTGCCCGCCCAGACACCTCCAGCTAGTCTCTCATTGGTTCTCCCTATTCCTGTTCATCTTCCGCAGAAATTGCAAACTGGGCCAATCAGGAGGTTAAAGGCACTGACTCTCCAACACGGGAGAGTGTTAGTAAAGCGGCTGGAATGTTGCACCCGAGTACCAGGGGACGAGAACGGAGACGTATTTGAACACGTCTCCGATCACACGGTTGATCATACTCTGGGTTCCACATGCATGTTTTAGCTGAAGGAAGAATCCCTTAAACCTGGAGAGTTGAGACCCGTGGAATGGGTACCATGCAATATGACTTCAAAGGGTCTTCATTTGCTCACCGAACCTCTCCAATCCTATCACTGCTGCGTTTATGCCCCTGTACACACGCTTGATTCCCTTTCGGAGACATAGCAATCCATAGGTTTTAAGATACTTACTAGTCAGGTACATTCTTAGGCGTTTAATATGGGGTGTTGAGTCCATTTCGTTGAGCAAGGAGTAGCTCTTGTCTATTCCATATTTGGCTTAAGGAACTTACTCTGTGCTCATTTCAATCTCTGGTTTTATGCAGCACCCCAACTCACCTTTCCCCTTAAGCAAGCATAAGTTGGTTTTCTAAATTTGAGACCCTGTTCTGTTTTGTAATCCAGTTCCTGTGTAGCCAAGTTTACCTTCCGTGTATTAGTCATATCTTATGGTGTTTCTTTTTCTGTGTGACTTATTTCAGGTAGAATCATCATACCTGAATCCACTCATTATGCTGCTACGTGCTTGATGACATAGATGTCAGTGCTGAGTGATATTGCATTGTACATAAGTACCACAACTTCTTCATCCATTTTTCACTTTCTGCGATATTGAACTTGTACCGTAAACGAGGTTCTTGTAAACAGAGCCGTCCCAAACTTTGGGGTGGCTGTGTCTTTTTGATTTTCATTTCCCTAAGCTAAAGGACCATAAGTGGAAGTGCCCTAGGCTCTGTTGCTTTGTTTTTTAGATGTTTCAGGAAACACCATACACTTCTCCCGAGTGGCTGTTGGCAATTTACATCCCGCCCATCAGCATAACAAGCCTCCCAGTTCTCCATGGCCTGTCCTGCCTTTCTGGATTTTACACTTTTTTCAGATGCCCTTTTTGACCGGGTGGAAGTGAGACTTCATTGTAGTGCAGATTTCCTTTGCAAGCTTGCTTGGTTGGCCAAAAAGGGCGTATGCGTTTTTTCCTGAATATATTCAGGAAAAAACGCATACGCCCTTTTTGGCCAAGTGCATCATTGTGGACGTTCTGCCTCTTTTCCTATGCTTTAAATGCAATTCCAGTCTACCTCCTGAAATCGGTTTCCTGCAATTCTGCCCCGCTTTCAAGTCCTCTTGGCAGCCTTACTTCAGTATATGTTTGGACGATAGCTGTCATTTATAACTCTGCAGGTTTGTGAATTACAGTGCCCCTGAGCTCCTTTCTTCAACTCGCTTTCTTGTGAGCTGGCCGCAACACCGCAGGATTGCTTCAGGCACTAATCTGGTTCCGGCACGGCACGCTGAGCCTTTGGTTAATTCCTCTTCCTGGTGGGAAATGAGAGTTAAATTTGCCCGTCCAGACACCTCCAGCTAGTCTCTCATTGGTTCTCCCTATTCTTGTTCATCTTCCGCAGAAATTGCAAACTGGTCCAAACAGGAGGTTAAAGGCACTGACTGTCCAAGTCGGGAGAGTGTTAGTAAAGCGTCTGGAATGCTGCACCCGAGTACCACGGCACGAGAACAGAGACATATTTGAACACGTCTCCCGATCACACGGTTGATCATACTCTGGGTTCCACATGCATGTTTTAGCTGAAGGAAGAATCCCTTAAACCTGGAGAGTTGAGACCCGTGGAATGGGTACCATGCAATATGACTTCAAAGGGTCTTCATTTGCTCACCGAACCTCTCCAATCCTATCACTGCTGCGTTTATGCCCCTGTACACACGCTTGATTCTCTTTCGGAGACATAGCAATCCATAGGTTTTAAGATACTTACTAGTCAGGTACATTCTTAGGCGTTTAATATGGGGTGTTGAGTCCATTTCGTTGAGCAAGGAGTAGCTCTTGTCTATTCCATATTTGGCTTAAGGAACTTACTCTGTGCTCATTTCAATCTCTGGTTTTATGCAGCACCCCAACTCACCTTTCCCCTTAAGCAAGCATAAGTTGGTTTTCTAAATTTGAGACCCTGTTCTGTTTTGTAATCCAGTTCCTGTGTAGCCAAGTTTACATTCCGTGTATTAGTGATATGGTGTTTCTTTTTCTGTGTGACTTATTTGAGGTAGAATCATCATACCTGAATCCACTCATTATGCTGCTACGGGCCTGATGACATAGATGTCAGTGCTGAGTGATATTGCATTGTTCGTAAGTACCACAACTTCTTCATCCATTTTTCACTTTCTGCGATATTGAACTTGTACCGTAAACGAGGTTCTTGTAAAGAGAGCCATCCCAAACTTTGGGGTGGCTGTGTCCTTTTGATTTTCATTTCCCTAAGCTAAAGGACCATAAGTGAAAGTGCCCTAGGCTCTGTTGCTTTGTTTTTTAGATGTTTCAGGAAACACCATACACTTCTCCCGAGTGGCTGTTGGCAATTTACATCCCGCCCATCAGCATAACAAGGCTCCCAGTTCTCCATGGCCTGTCCTGCCTTTCTGGATTTTACACTTTTTTCAGGTGGCCCTTTTGACCGGGGGGAAGTGAGACTTCATTGTAGTGCAGATTTCCTTTGCAAGCTTGCTTGGTTGGCCAAAAAGGGCGTATGCGTTTTTTCCTGAATATATTCAGGAAAAAACGCATACGCCCTTTTTGGCCAAGTGTATCATTGTGGACGTTCTGCCTCTTTTCCTATGCTTTAAATGCCATTCCAGTCTACCTCCTGAAATCGGTTTCCTGCAATTCTGCCCCGCTTTCAAGTCCTCTTGGCAGCCTTACTTCAGTATATTTTTGGACGATAGCTGTCATTTATAACTCTGCAGGTTTGTGAATTACAGTGCCCCTGAGCTCCTTTCTTCAACTCGCTTTCTTGTGAGCTGGCCGCAACACCGCAGGATTGCTTCAGGCACTAATCTGGTTCCATCACGGCACGCTGAGCCTTTGGTTAATTCCTCTTCCTGGTGGGAAATGAGAGTTAAATTTGCCCGTCCAGACACCTCCAGCTAGTCTCTCATTGGTTCTCCCTATTCTTGTTCATCTTCCGCAGAAATTGCAAACTGGGCCAAACAGGAGGTTAAAGGCACTGACTCTCCAAGTCGGGAGAGTGTTAGTAAAGCGTCTGGAATGTTGCAGCCGAGTACCAGGGGACGAGAATGGAGACGTATTTGAACACGTCTCCCGATCACACGGTTGATCATACTCTGGGTTCCACATGCATGTTTTAGCTGAAGGAAGAATCCCTTAAACCTGGAAAGTTGAGACCCGTGGAATGGGTACCATGCAATATGACTTCAAAGGGTCTTCATTTGCTCACCGAACCTCTCCAATCCTATCACTGCTGCGTTTATGCCCCTGTACACACGCTTGATTCTCTTTCGGAGACATAGCAATCCATAGGTTTTAAGATACTTACTAGTCAGGTACATTCTTAGGCATTTAATATGGGGTGTTGAGTCCATTTCGTTGAGCAAGGAGTAGCTCTTGTCTATTCCATATTTGGCTTAAGGAACTTACTCTGGGCTCATTTCAATCTCTGGTTTTATGCAGCACCCCAACTCACCTTTCCCCTTAAGCAAGCATAAGTTGGTTTTCTAAATTTGAGACCCTGTTCTGTTTTGTAATCCAGTTCCTGTGTAGCCAACTTTACATTCCGTGTATTAGTGATATCTTATGATGTTTCTTTTTCTGTGTGACTTATTTCAGGTAGAATCATCATACCTGAATCCACTCATTATGCTGCTACGGGCCTGATGACATAGATGTCAGTGCTGAGTTATATTGCATTGTATGTAAGCACCACAACTTCTTCATCCATTTTTCTCTTTCTGCGATATTGAACTTGTACCGTAAATGAGGTTCTTGTAAACAGAGCCGTCCCAAACTTTGGGGTGGCTGTGTCTTTTTGATTTTCATTTCCCTAAGCTAAAGGACCATAAGTGGAAGTGCCCTAGGCTCTGTTGCTTTGTTTTTTAGATGTTTCAGGAAACACCATACACTTCTCCCGAGTGGTTGTTGGCAATTTACATCCCGCCCATCAGCATAACAAGGCTCCCAGTTCTCCATGGCCTGTCCTGTCTTTCTGGATTTTACAGTTTTTTCAGATGGCCCTTTTGACCGGGGGGAAGTGAGACTTCATTATAGTGCAGATTTCCTTTGCAAGCTTGCTTGGTTGGCCAAAAAGGGCGTATGCGTTTTTTCCTGAATATATTCAGGAAAAAAACGCATACGCCCTTTTTGGCCAAGTGCATCATGGTGGACGTTCTGCCTCTTTTCCTATGCTTTAAATGCAATTCCAGTCTACCTCCTGAAATCGGTTTCCTGCAATTCTGCCCCGCTTTCAAGTCCTCTTGGCAGCCTTACTTCAGTATATTTTTGGACGATAGCTGTCATTTATAACTCTGCAGGTTTGTGAATTACAGTGTCCCTGAACTCCTTTCTTCAACTCGCTTTCTTGTGAGCTGGCCGCTACACGACAGGAATGCTTCAGGCCCTAATCTGGTTCCGGCACGGCACGCTGAGCCTTTGGTTAATTCCTCTTCCTGGTGGGAAATGAGAGTTAAATTTGCCCGTCCAGACACCTCCAGCTAGTCTCTCATTGGTTCTCCCTATTCCTGTTCATCTTCCGCAGAAATTGCAAACTGGGCCAAACAGGAGGTTAAAGGCACTGACTCTCCAAGTCGGGAGAGTGTTAGTAAAGCGGCTGGAATGTTGCACCCGAGTACCAGGGGACGAGAACGGAGACGTATTTGAACACGTCTCCGATCACACGGTTGATCATACTCTGGGTTTCACATGCATGTTTTAGCTGAAGGAAGAATCCCTTAAACCTGGAGAGTTGAGACCCGTGGAATGGGTACCATGCAATATGACTTCAAAGGGTCTTCATTTGCTCACCGAACCTCTCCAATCCTATCACTGCTGCGTTTATGCCCCTGTACACACGCTTGATTCCCTTTCGGAGACATAGCAATCCATAGGTTTTAAGATACTTACTAGTCAGGTACATTCTTAGGCGTTTAATATGGGGTGTTGAGTCCATTTCGTTGAGCAAGGAGTAGCTCTTGTGTATTCCATATTTGGCTTAAGGAACTTACTCTGTGCTCATTTCAATCTCTGGTTTTATGCAGCACCCCAACTCACCTTTCCCCTTAAGCAAGCATAAGTTGGTTTTCTAAATTTGAGACCCTGTTCTGTTTTGTAATCCAGTTCCTGTGTAGCCAAGTTTACATTCCATGTATTAGTAATATCTTATGATGTTTCTTTTTCTGTGTGACTTATTTCAGGTAGAATCATCATACCTGAATCCACTCATTATGCTGCTACGGGCCTGATGACATAGATGTCAGTGCTGAGTGATATTGCATTGTACGTAAGTACCACAACTTTTTCATCCATTTTTCACTTTCTGCAATATTGAACTTGTACCGTAAACGAGGTTCTTGTAAACAGAGCCGTCCCAAACTTTGGGGTGGCTGTGTCTTTTTGATTTTCATTTCCCTAAGCTAAAGGACCATAAGTGGAAGTGCCCTAGGCTCTGTTGCTTTGTTTTTTAGATGTTTCAGGAAACACCATACACTTCTCCGGAGTGGCTGTTGGCAATTTACATCCCACCCATCAGCATAACAATGCTCCCAGTTCTCCATGGCCTGTCCTGCCTTTCTGGATTTTACACTTTTTTCAGGTGGCCCTTTTGACCGGGGGAAGTGAGACTTCATTGTAGTGCAGATTTCCTTTGCAAGCTTGCTTGGTTGGCCAAAAAGGGCGTATGCGTTTTTTCCTGAATCAGGAAAAAACGCATACGCCCTTTTTGGCCAAGTGCATCATTGTGGACGTTCTGCCTCTTTTCCTATACTTTAAATGCCATTCCAGTCTACCTCCTGAAATCGGTTTCCTGCAATTCTGCCCCGCTTTCAAGTCCTCTTGGCAGCCTTACATCAGTATATTTTTGGACGATAGCTGTCATTTATAACTCTGCAGGTTTGTGAATTACAGTGCCCTGAGCTCCTTTCTTCAACTCGCTTTCTTGTGAGCTGGCCGCAACACCGCAGGATTGCTTCAGGCCCTAATCTCGTTCCGGCACGGCACGCTGAGCCTTTGGTTAATTCCTCTTCCTGGTGGGAAATGAGAGTTAAATTTGCCCGTCCAGTCACCTCCAGCTAGTCTCTCATTGGTTCTCCCTATTCCTGTTCATCTTCCGCAGAAATTGCAAACTGGGCCAATCAGGAGGTTAAAGGCACTGACTGTCCAAGTCGGGAGAGTGTTAGTAAAGCGTCTGGAATGTTGCACCCGAGTACCACGGCACGAGAACGGAGACGTATTTGAACACGTCTCCCGATCACACGGTTGATCATACTCTGGGTTCCACATGCATGTTTTAGCTGAAGGAAGAATCCCTTAAACCTGGAGAGTTGAGACCCGTGGAATGGGTACCATGCAATATGACTTCAAAGGGTCTTCATTTGCTCACCGAACCTCTCCAATCCTATCACTGCTGCGTTTATGCCCCTGTACACACGCTTGATTCTCTTTCGGAGACATAGCAATCCATAGGTTTTAAGATACTTACTAGTCAGGTACATTCTTAGGCGTTTAATATGGGGTGTTGAGTCCATTTCGTTGAGCAAGGAGTAGCTCTTGTCTATTCCATATTTGGCTTAAGGAACTTACTCTGTGCTCATTTCAATCTCTGGTTTTATGCAGCACCCCAACTCACCTTTCCCCTTAAGCAAGCATAAGTTGGTTTTCTAAATTTGAGACCCTGTTCTGTTTTGTAATCCAGTTCCTGTGTAGCCAAGTTTACATTCCGTGTATTAGTGATATGGTGTTTCTTTTTCTGTGTGACTTATTTGAGGTAGAATCATCATACCTGAATCCACTCATTATGCTGCTACGGGCCTGATGACATAGATGTCAGTGCTGAGTGATATTGCATTGTTCGTAAGTACCACAACTTCTTCATCCATTTTTCACTTTCTGCGATATTGAACTTGTACCGTAAACGAGGTTCTTGTAAAGAGAGCCATCCCAAACTTTGGGGTGGCTGTGTCCTTTTGATTTTCATTTCCCTAAGCTAAAGGACCATAAGTGAAAGTGCCCTAGGCTCTGTTGCTTTGTTTTTTAGATGTTTCAGGAAACACCATACACTTCTCCCGAGTGGCTGTTGGCAATTTACATCCCGCCCATCAGCATAACAAGGCTCCCAGTTCTCCATGGCCTGTCCTGCCTTTCTGGATTTTACACTTTTTTCAGGTGGCCCTTTTGACCGGGGGGAAGTGAGACTTCATTGTAGTGCAGATTTCCTTTGCAAGCTTGCTTGGTTGGCCAAAAAGGGCGTATGCGTTTTTTCCTGAATATATTCAGGAAAAAACGCATACGCCCTTTTTGGCCAAGTGTATCATTGTGGACGTTCTGCCTCTTTTCCTATGCTTTAAATGCCATTCCAGTCTACCTCCTGAAATCGGTTTCCTGCAATTCTGCCCCGCTTTCAAGTCCTCTTGGCAGCCTTACTTCAGTATATTTTTGGACGATAGCTGTCATTTATAACTCTGCAGGTTTGTGAATTACAGTGCCCCTGAGCTCCTTTCTTCAACTCACTTTCTTGTGAGCTGGCCGCAACACCGCAGGATTGCTTCAGGCACTAATCTGGTTCCATCACGGCACGCTGAGCCTTTGGTTAATTCCTCTTCCTGGTGGGAAATGAGAGTTAAATTTGCCCGTCCAGACACCTCCAGCTAGTCTCTCATTGGTTCTCCCTATTCTTGTTCATCTTCCGCAGAAATTGCAAACTGGGCCAAACAGGAGGTTAAAGGCACTGACTCTCCAAGTCGGGAGAGTGTTAGTAAAGCGTCTGGAATGTTGCAGCCGAGTACCAGGGGACGAGAATGGAGACGTATTTGAACACGTCTCCCGATCACACGGTTGATCATACTCTGGGTTCCACATGCATGTTTTAGCTGAAGGAAGAATCCCTTAAACCTGGAAAGTTGAGACCCGTGGAATGGGTACCATGCAATATGACTTCAAAGGGTCTTCATTTGCTCACCGAACCTCTCCAATCCTATCACTGCTGCGTTTATGCCCCTGTACACACGCTTGATTCTCTTTCGGAGACATAGCAATCCATAGGTTTTAAGATACTTACTAGTCAGGTACATTCTTAGGCATTTAATATGGGGTGTTGAGTCCATTTCGTTGAGCAAGGAGTAGCTCTTGTCTATTCCATATTTGGCTTAAGGAACTTACTCTGGGCTCATTTCAATCTCTGGTTTTATGCAGCACCCCAACTCACCTTTCCCCTTAAGCAAGCATAAGTTGGTTTTCTAAATTTGAGACCCTGTTCTGTTTTGTAATCCAGTTCCTGTGTAGCCAACTTTACATTCCGTGTATTAGTGATATCTTATGATGTTTCTTTTTCTGTGTGACTTATTTCAGGTAGAATCATCATACCTGAATCCACTCATTATGCTGCTACGGGCCTGATGACATAGATGTCAGTGCTGAGTTATATTGCATTGTATGTAAGCACCACAACTTCTTCATCCATTTTTCTCTTTCTGCGATATTGAACTTGTACCGTAAATGAGGTTCTTGTAAACAGAGCCGTCCCAAACTTTGGGGTGGCTGTGTCTTTTTGATTTTCATTTCCCTAAGCTAAAGGACCATAAGTGGAAGTGCCCTAGGCTCTGTTGCTTTGTTTTTTAGATGTTTCAGGAAACACCATACACTTCTCCCGAGTGGTTGTTGGCAATTTACATCCCGCCCATCAGCATAACAAGGCTCCCAGTTCTCCATGGCCTGTCCTGTCTTTCTGGATTTTACAGTTTTTTCAGATGGCCCTTTTGACCGGGGGGAAGTGAGACTTCATTATAGTGCAGATTTCCTTTGCAAGCTTGCTTGGTTGGCCAAAAAGGGCGTATGCGTTTTTTCCTGAATATATTCAGGAAAAAAACGCATACGCCCTTTTTGGCCAAGTGCATCATGGTGGACGTTCTGCCTCTTTTCCTATGCTTTAAATGCAATTCCAGTCTACCTCCTGAAATCGGTTTCCTGCAATTCTGCCCCGCTTTCAAGTCCTCTTGGCAGCCTTACTTCAGTATATTTTTGGACGATAGCTGTCATTTATAACTCTGCAGGTTTGTGAATTACAGTGTCCCTGAACTCCTTTCTTCAACTCGCTTTCTTGTGAGCTGGCCGCTACACGACAGGAATGCTTCAGGCCCTAATCTGGTTCCGGCACGGCACGCTGAGCCTTTGGTTAATTCCTCTTCCTGGTGGGAAATGAGAGTTAAATTTGCCCGTCCAGACACCTCCAGCTAGTCTCTCATTGGTTCTCCCTATTCCTGTTCATCTTCCGCAGAAATTGCAAACTGGGCCAAACAGGAGGTTAAAGGCACTGACTCTCCAAGTCGGGAGAGTGTTAGTAAAGCGGCTGGAATGTTGCACCCGAGTACCAGGGGACGAGAACGGAGACGTATTTGAACACGTCTCCGATCACACGGTTGATCATACTCTGGGTTTCACATGCATGTTTTAGCTGAAGGAAGAATCCCTTAAACCTGGAGAGTTGAGACCCGTGGAATGGGTACCATGCAATATGACTTCAAAGGGTCTTCATTTGCTCACCGAACCTCTCCAATCCTATCACTGCTGCGTTTATGCCCCTGTACACACGCTTGATTCCCTTTCGGAGACATAGCAATCCATAGGTTTTAAGATACTTACTAGTCAGGTACATTCTTAGGCGTTTAATATGGGGTGTTGAGTCCATTTCGTTGAGCAAGGAGTAGCTCTTGTGTATTCCATATTTGGCTTAAGGAACTTACTCTGTGCTCATTTCAATCTCTGGTTTTATGCAGCACCCCAACTCACCTTTCCCCTTAAGCAAGCATAAGTTGGTTTTCTAAATTTGAGACCCTGTTCTGTTTTGTAATCCAGTTCCTGTGTAGCCAAGTTTACATTCCATGTATTAGTAATATCTTATGATGTTTCTTTTTCTGTGTGACTTATTTCAGGTAGAATCATCATACCTGAATCCACTCATTATGCTGCTACGGGCCTGATGACATAGATGTCAGTGCTGAGTGATATTGCATTGTACGTAAGTACCACAACTTTTTCATCCATTTTTCACTTTCTACAATATTGAACTTGTACCGTAAACGAGGTTCTTGTAAACAGAGCCGTCCCAAACTTTGGGGTGGCTGTGTCTTTTTGATTTTCATTTCCCTAAGCTAAAGGACCATAAGTGGAAGTGCCCTAGGCTCTGTTGCTTTGTTTTTTAGATGTTTCAGGAAACACCATACACTTCTCCAGAGTGGCTGTTGGCAATTTACATCCCACCCATCAGCATAACAATGCTCCCAGTTCTCCATGGCCTGTCCTGCCTTTCTGGATTTTACACTTTTTTCAGGTGGCCCTTTTGACCGGGGGAAGTGAGACTTCATTGTAGTGCAGATTTCCTTTGCAAGCTTGCTTGGTTGGCCAAAAAGGGCGTATGCGTTTTTTCCTGAATCAGGAAAAAACGCATACGCCCTTTTTGGCCAAGTGCATCATTGTGGACGTTCTGCCTCTTTTCCTATACTTTAAATGCCATTCCAGTCTACCTCCTGAAATCGGTTTCCTGCAATTCTGCCCCGCTTTCAAGTCCTCTTGGCAGCCTTACATCAGTATATTTTTGGACGATAGCTGTCATTTATAACTCTGCAGGTTTGTGAATTACAGTGCCCTGAGCTCCTTTCTTCAACTCGCTTTCTTGTGAGCTGGCCGCAACACCGCAGGATTGCTTCAGGCCCTAATCTCGTTCCGGCACGGCACGCTGAGCCTTTGGTTAATTCCTCTTCCTGGTGGGAAATGAGAGTTAAATTTGCCCGTCCAGTCACCTCCAGCTAGTCTCTCATTGGTTCTCCCTATTCCTGTTCATCTTCCGCAGAAATTGCAAACTGGGCCAATCAGGAGGTTAAAGGCACTGACTCTCCAACTCGGGAGAGTGTTAGTAAAGCGTCTGGAATGTTGCACCCGAGTACCAGGGGACGAGAACGGAGACGTATTTGAACACGTCTCCGATCACACGGTTGATCATACTCTGGGTTCCACATGCATGTTTTAGCTGAAGGAAGAATCCCTTAAACCTGGAGAGTTGAGACCCGTGGAATGGGTACCATGCAATATGACTTCAAAGGGTCTTCATTTGCTCACCGAACCTCTCCAATCCTATCACTGCTGCGTTTATGCCCCTGTACACACGCTTGATTCCCTTTCGGAGACATAGCAATCCATAGGTTTTAAGATACTTACTAGTCAGGTACATTCTTAGGCGTTTAATATGGGGTGTTGAGTCCATTTCGTTGAGCAAGGAGTAGCTCTTGTCTATTCCATATTTGGCTTAAGGAACTTACTCTGTGCTCATTTCAATCTCTGGTTTTATGCAGCACCCCAACTCACCTTTCCCCTTAAGCAAGCATAAGTTGGTTTTCTAAATTTGAGACCCTGTTCTGTTTTGTAATCCAGTTCCTGTGTAGCCAAGTTTACATTCCGTGTATTAGTGATATCTTATGGTGTTTCTTTTTCTGTGTGACTTATTTCAGGTAGAATCATCATACCTGAATCCACTCATTATGCTGCTACGTGCTTGATGACATAGATGTCAGTGCTGAGTGATATTGCATTGTACATAAGTACCACAACTTCTTCATCCATTTTTCACTTTCTGCGATATTGAACTTGTACCGTAAACGAGGTTCTTGTAAACAGAGCCATCCCAAACTTTGGGGTGGCTGTGTCCTTTTGATTTTCATTTCCCTAAGCTAAAGGACCATAAGTGAAAGTGCCCTAGGCTCTGTTGCTTTGTTTTTTAGATGTTTCAGGAAACACCATACACTTCTCCCGAGTGGCTGTTGGCAATTTACATCCCGCCCATCAGCATAACAAGGCTCCCAGTTCTCCATGGCCTGTCCTGCCTTTCTGGATTTTACACTTTTTTCAGGTGGCCCTTTTGACCGGGGGGAAGTGAGACTTCATTGTAGTGCAGATTTCCTTTGCAAGCTTGCTTGGTTGGCCAAAAAGGGCGTATGCGTTTTTTCCTGAATATATTCAGGAAAAAACGCATACGCCCTTTTTGGCCAAGTGTATCATTGTGGACGTTCTGCCTCTTTTCCTATGCTTTAAATGCCATTCCAGTCTACCTCCTGAAATCGGTTTCCTGCAATTCTGCCCCGCTTTCAAGTCCTCTTGGCAGCCTTACTTCAGTATATTTTTGGACGATAGCTGTCATTTATAACTCTGCAGGTTTGTGAATTACAGTGCCCCTGAGCTCCTTTCTTCAACTCACTTTCTTGTGAGCTGGCCGCAACACCGCAGGATTGCTTCAGGCACTAATCTGGTTCCATCACGGCACGCTGAGCCTTTGGTTAATTCCTCTTCCTGGTGGGAAATGAGAGTTAAAATTGCCCGTCCAGACACCTCCAGCTAGTCTCTCATTGGTTCTCCCTATTCTTGTTCATCTTCCGCAGAAATTGCAAACTGGGCCAAACAGGAGGTTAAAGGCACTGACTCTCCAACTCGGGAGAGTGTTAGTAAAGCGTCTGGAATGTTGCACCCGAGTACCAGGGGACGAGAACGGAGACGTATTTGAACACGTCTCCCGATCACACGGTTGATCATACTCTGGGTTCCACATGCATGTTTTAGCTGAAGGAAGAATCCCTTAAACCTGGAGAGTTGAGACCCGTGGAATGGGTACCATGCAATATGACTTCAAAGGGTCTTCATTTGCTCACCGAACCTCTCCAATCCTATCACTGCTGCGTTTATGCCCCTGTACACACGCTTGATTCTCTTTCGGAGACATAGCAATCCATAGGTTTTAAGATACTTACTAGTCAGGTACATTCTTAGGCATTTAATATGGGGTGTTGAGTCCATTTCGTTGAGCAAGGAGTAGCTCTTGTCTATTCCATATTTGGCTTAAGGAACTTACTCTGGGCTCATTTCAATCTCTGGTTTTATGCAGCACCCCAACTCACCTTTCCCCTTAAGCAAGCATAAGTTGGTTTTCTAAATTTGAGACCCTGTTCTGTTTTGTAATCCAGTTCCTGTGTAGCCAACTTTACATTCCGTGTATTAGTGATATCTTATGATGTTTCTTTTTCTGTGTGACTTATTTCAGGTAGAATCATCATACCTGAATCCACTCATTATGCTGCTACGGGCCTGATGACATAGATGTCAGTGCTGAGTTATATTGCATTGTACGTAAGCACCACAACTTCTTCATCCATTTTTCTCTTTCTGCGATATTGAACTTGTACCGTAAATGAGGTTCTTGTAAACAGAGCCGTCCCAAACTTTGGGGTGGCTGTGTCTTTTTGATTTTCATTTCCCTAAGCTAAAGGACCATAAGTGGAAGTGCCCTAGGCTCTGTTGCTTTGTTTTTTAGATGTTTCAGGAAACACCATACACTTCTCCCGAGTGGTTGTTGGCAATTTACATCCCGCCCATCAGCATAACAAGGCTCCCAGTTCTCCATGGCCTGTCCTGTCTTTCTGGATTTTACAGTTTTTTCAGATGGCCCTTTTGACCGGGGGGAAGTGAGACTTCATTATAGTGCAGATTTCCTTTGCAAGCTTGCTTGGTTGGCCAAAAAGGGCGTATGCGTTTTTTCCTGAATATATTCAGGAAAAAAACGCATACGCCCTTTTTGGCCAAGTGCATCATGGTGGACGTTCTGCCTCTTTTCCTATGCTTTAAATGCAATTCCAGTCTACCTCCTGAAATCGGTTTCCTGCAATTCTGCCCCGCTTTCAAGTCCTCTTGGCAGCCTTACTTCAGTATATTTTTGGACGATAGCTGTCATTTATAACTCTGCAGGTTTGTGAATTACAGTGTCCCTGAACTCCTTTCTTCAACTCGCTTTCTTGTGAGCTGGCCGCTACACGACAGGAATGCTTCAGGCCCTAATCTGGTTCCGGCACGGCACGCTGAGCCTTTGGTTAATTCCTCTTCCTGGTGGGAAATGAGAGTTAAATTTGCCCGTCCAGACACCTCCAGCTAGTCTCTCATTGGTTCTCCCTATTCCTGTTCATCTTCCGCAGAAATTGCAAACTGGGCCAAACAGGAGGTTAAAGGCACTGACTCTCCAAGTCGGGAGAGTGTTAGTAAAGCGGCTGGAATGTTGCACCCGAGTACCAGGGGACGAGAACGGAGACGTATTTGAACACGTCTCCGATCACACGGTTGATCATACTCTGGGTTTCACATGCATGTTTTAGCTGAAGGAAGAATCCCTTAAACCTGGAGAGTTGAGACCCGTGGAATGGGTACCATGCAATATGACTTCAAAGGGTCTTCATTTGCTCACCGAACCTCTCCAATCCTATCACTGCTGCGTTTATGCCCCTGTACACACGCTTGATTCCCTTTCGGAGACATAGCAATCCATAGGTTTTAAGATACTTACTAGTCAGGTACATTCTTAGGCGTTTAATATGGGGTGTTGAGTCCATTTCGTTGAGCAAGGAGTAGCTCTTGTGTATTCCATATTTGGCTTAAGGAACTTACTCTGTGCTCATTTCAATCTCTGGTTTTATGCAGCACCCCAACTCACCTTTCCCCTTAAGCAAGCATAAGTTGGTTTTCTAAATTTGAGACCCTGTTCTGTTTTGTAATCCAGTTCCTGTGTAGCCAAGTTTACATTCCATGTATTAGTGATATCTTATGATGTTTCTTTTTCTGTGTGACTTATTTCAGGTAGAATCATCATACCTGAATCCACTCATTATGCTGCTACGGGCCTGATGACATAGATGTCAGTGCTGAGTGATATTGCATTGTACGTAAGTACCACAACTTCTTCATCCATTTTTCACTTTCTGCAATATTGAACTTGTACCGTAAACGAGGTTCTTGTAAACAGAGCCGTCCCAAACTTTGGGGTGGCTGTGTCTTTTTGATTTTCATTTCCCTAAGCTAAAGGACCATAAGTGGAAGTGCCCTAGGCTCTGTTGCTTTGTTTTTTAGATGTTTCAGGAAACACCATACACTTCTCCGGAGTGGCTGTTGGCAATTTACATCCCACCCATCAGCATAACAATGCTCCCAGTTCTCCATGGCCTGTCCTGCCTTTCTGGATTTTACACTTTTTTCAGGTGGCCCTTTTGACCGGGGGAAGTGAGACTTCATTGTAGTGCAGATTTCCTTTGCAAGCTTGCTTGGTTGGCCAAAAAGGGCGTATGCATTTTTTCCTGAATATATTCAGGAAAAAACGCATACGCCCTTTTTGGCCAAGTGCATCATTGTGGACGTTCTGCCTCTTTTCCTATGCTTTAAATGCAATTCCAGTCTACCTCCTGAAATCGGTTTCCTGCAATTCTGCCCCGCTTTCAAGTCCTCTTGGCAGCCTTACTTCAGTATATTTTTGGACGATAGCTGTCATTTATAACTCTGCAGGTTTGTGAATTACAGTGCCCCTGAGCTCCTTTCTTCAACTCGCTTTCTTGTGAGCTGGCCGCAACACCGCAGGATTGCTTCAGGCCCTAATCTCGTTCCGGCACGGCACGCTGAGCCTTTGGTTAATTCCTCTTCCTGGTGGGAAATGAGAGTTAAATTTGCCCGCCCAGACACCTCCAGCTAGTCTCTCATTGGTTCTCCCTATTCCTGTTCATCTTCCGCAGAAATTGCAAACTGGGTCAAACAGGAGGTTAAAGGCACTGACTCTCCAAGTCAGGAGAGTGTTAGTAAAGCGGCTGGAATGTTGCACCCGAGTACCAGGGGACGAGAACGGAGACGTATTTGAACACGTGTCCCGATCACACGGTTGATCATACTCTGGGTTCCACATGCATGTTTTAGCTGAAGGAACAATCCCTTAAACCTGGAGAGTTGAGACCCGTGGAATGGGTACCATGCAATATGACTTCAAAGGGTCTTCATTTGCTCACCGAACCTCTCGAATCCTATCACTGCTGCGTTTATGCCCCTGTACACACGTTTGATTCCCTTTCGGAGACATAGCAATCCATAGGTTTTAAGATACTTACTAGTCAGGTACATTCTTAGGCGTTTAATATGGGGTGTTGAGTCCATTTCGTTGAGCAAGGAGTAGCTCTTGTCTATTCCATATTTGGCTTAAGGAACTTACTCTGCTCATTTCAATCTCTGGTTTTATGCAGCACCCCAACTCACCTTTCCCCTTAAGCAAGCATAAGTTGGTTTTCTAAGTTTGAGAACCTGTTCTGTTTTGTAATCCAGTTCCTGTGTAGCCAAGTTTACATTCCGTGTATTAGTGATATCTTATGGTGTTTCTGTTTCTGTGTGACTTATTTCAGGTAGAATCATCATACCTGAATCCACTCATTATGCTGCTACGTGCCTGATGACATAGATGTCAGTGCTGAGTGATATTGCATTGTACGTAAGTACCACAACTTCTTCATCCATTTTTCACTTTCTGCGATATTGAACTTGTACCGTAAACGAGGTTCTTGTAAACAGAGCCGTTCCAAACTTTGGGGTGGCTGTGTCTTTTTGATTTTCATTTCCCTAAGCTAAAGGACCATAAGTGGAAGTGCCCTAGCCTCTGTTGCTTTGTTTTTTAGATGTTTCAGGAAACACCATACACTTCTCAGGAGTGGCTGTTGGCAATTTACATCCCGCCCATCAGCATAACAAGGCTCCCAGTTCTCCATGGCCTGTCCTGCCTTTCTGGATTTTACACTTTTTTCAGGTGGCCCTTTTGACCGGGGGGAAGTGAGACTTCATTGTAGTGCAGATTTCCTTTGCAAGCTTGCTTGGTTGGCCAAAAAGGGCGTATGCGTTTTTTCCTGAATCAGGAAAAAACGCATACGCCCTTTTTGGCCAAGTGCATCATTGTGGACGTTCTGCCTCTTTTCCTATACTTTAAATGCCATTCCAGTCTACCTCCTGAAATCGGTTTCCTGCAATTCTGCCCCGCTTTCAAGTCCTCTTGGCAGCCTTACATCAGTATATTTTTGGACGATAGCTGTCATTTATAACTCTGCAGGTTTGTGAATTACAGTGCCCTGAGCTCCTTTCTTCAACTCGCTTTCTTGTGAGCTGGCCGCAACACCGCAGGATTGCTTCAGGCCCTAATCTCGTTCCGGCACGGCACGCTGAGCCTTTGGTTAATTCCTCTTCCTGGTGGGAAATGAGAGTTAAATTTGCCCGTCCAGTCACCTCCAGCTAGTCTCTCATTGGTTCTCCCTATTCCTGTTCATCTTCCGCAGAAATTGCAAACTGGGCCAATCAGGAGGTTAAAGGCACTGACTCTCCAACTCGGGAGAGTGTTAGTAAAGCGTCTGGAATGTTGCACCCGAGTACCAGGGGACGAGAACGGAGACGTATTTGAACACGTCTCCGATCACACGGTTGATCATACTCTGGGTTCCACATGCATGTTTTAGCTGAAGGAAGAATCCCTTAAACCTGGAGAGTTGAGACCCGTGGAATGGGTACCATGCAATATGACTTCAAAGGGTCTTCATTTGCTCACCGAACCTCTCCAATCCTATCACTGCTGCGTTTATGCCCCTGTACACACGCTTGATTCCCTTTCGGAGACATAGCAATCCATAGGTTTTAAGATACTTACTAGTCAGGTACATTCTTAGGCGTTTAATATGGGGTGTTGAGTCCATTTCGTTGAGCAAGGAGTAGCTCTTGTCTATTCCATATTTGGCTTAAGGAACTTACTCTGTGCTCATTTCAATCTCTGGTTTTATGCAGCACCCCAACTCACCTTTCCCCTTAAGCAAGCATAAGTTGGTTTTCTAAATTTGAGACCCTGTTCTGTTTTGTAATCCAGTTCCTGTGTAGCCAAGTTTACATTCCGTGTATTAGTGATATCTTATGGTGTTTCTTTTTCTGTGTGACTTATTTCAGGTAGAATCATCATACCTGAATCCACTCATTATGCTGCTACGTGCTTGATGACATAGATGTCAGTGCTGAGTGATATTGCATTGTACATAAGTACCACAACTTCTTCATCCATTTTTCACTTTCTGCGATATTGAACTTGTACCGTAAACGAGGTTCTTGTAAACAGAGCCGTCCCAAACTTTGGGGTGGCTGTGTCTTTTTGATTTTCATTTCCCTAAGCTAAAGGACCATAAGTGGAAGTGCCCTAGGCTCTGTTGCTTTGTTTTTTAGATGTTTCAGGAAACACCATACACTTCTCCCGAGTGGCTGTTGGCAATTTAAATCCCGCCCATCAGCATAACAAGGCTCCCAGTTCTCCATGGCCTGTCCTGCCTTTCTGGATTTTACACTTTTTTCAGGTGGCCCTTTTGACCGGGGGGAAGTGAGACTTCATTGTAGTGCAGATTTCCTTTGCAAGCTTGCTTGGTTGGCCAAAAAGGGCGTATGCGTTTTTTCCTGAATATATTCAGGAAAAAACGCATACGCCCTTTTTGGCCAAGTGCATCATTGTGGACGTTCTGCCTCTTTTCCTATACTTTAAATGCCATTCCAGTCTACCTCCTGAAATCGGTTTCCTGCAATTCTGCCCCGCTTTCAAGTCCTCTTGGCAGCCTTACATCAGTATATTTTTGGACGATAGCTGTCATTTATAACTCTGCAGGTTTGTGAATTACAGTGCCCTGAGCTCCTTTCTTCAACTCGCTTTCTTGTGAGCTGGCCGCAACACCGCAGGATTGCTTCAGGCCCTAATCTCGTTCCGGCACGGCACGCTGAGCCTTTGGTTAATTCCTCTTCCTGGTGGGAAATGAGAGTTAAATTTGCCCGTCCAGTCACCTCCAGCTAGTCTCTCATTGGTTCTCCCTATTCCTGTTCATCTTCCGCAGAAATTGCAAACTGGGCCAATCAGGATGTTAAAGGCACTGACTCTCCAACTCGGGAGAGTGTTAGTAAAGCGGCTGGAATGTTGCACCCGAGTACCAGGGGACGAGAACGGAGACGTATTTGAACACGTCTCCGATCACACGGTTGATCATACTCTGGGTTCCACATGCATGTTTTAGCTGAAGGAAGAATCCCTTAAACCTGGAGAGTTGAGACCCGTGGAACGGGTACCATGCAATATGACTTCAAAGGGTCTTCATTTGCTCACCGAACCTCTCCAATCCTATCACTGCTGCGTTTATGCCCCAGTACACACGCTTGATTCCCTTTCGGAGACATAGCAATCCATAGGTTTTAAGATACTTACTAGTCAGGTACATTCTTAGGCGTTTAATATGGGGTGTTGGGTCCATTTCGTTGAGCAAGGAGTAGCTCTTGTCTATTCCATATTTGGCTTAAGGAACTTACTCTGTGCTCATTTCAATCTCTGGTTTTATGCAGCACCCCAACTCACCTTTCCCCTTAAGCAAGCATAAGTTGGTTTTCTAAATTTGAGACCCTGTTCTGTTTTGTAATCCAGTTCCTGTGTAGCCAAGTTTACATTCCATGTATTAGTGATATCTTATGATGTTTCTTTTTCTGTGTGACTTATTTCAGGTAGAATCATCATACCTGAATCCACTCATTATGCTGCTACGGGCCTTATGACATAGATGTCAGTGCTGAGTGATATTGCATTGTACGTAAGTACCACAACTTCTTCATCCATTTTTCACTTTCTGCAATATTGAACTTGTACCGTAAACGAGGTTCTTGTAAACAGAGCCGTCCCAAACTTTGGGGTGGCTGTGTCTTTTTGATTTTCATTTCCCTAAGCTAAAGGACCATAAGTGGAAGTGCCCTAGGCTCTGTTGCTTTGTTTTTTAGATGTTTCAGGAAACACCATACACTTCTCCCGAGTGGCTGTTGGCAATTTACATCCCACCCATCAGCATAACAATGCTCCCAGTTCTCCATGGCCTGTCCTGCCTTTCTGGATTTTACACTTTTTTCAGGTGGCCCTTTTGACCGGGGGAAGTGAGACTTCATTGTAGTGCAGATTTCCTTTGCAAGCTTGCTTGGTTGGCCAAAAAGGGCGTATGCGTTTTTTCCTGAATATATTCAGGAAAAAACGCATACGCCCTTTTTGGCCAAGTGCATCATTGTGGACGTTCTGCCTCTTTTCCTATGCTTTAAATGCAATTCCAGTCTACCTCCTGAAATCGGTTTCCTGCAATTCTGCCCCGCTTTCAAGTCCTCTTGGCAGCCTTACTTCAGTATATTTTTGGACGATAGCTGTCATTTATAACTCTGCAGGTTTGTGAATTACAGTGCCCCTGAGCTCCTTTCTTCAACTCGCTTTCTTGTGAGCTGGCCGCAACACCGCAGGATTGCTTCAGGCCCTAATCTCGTTCCGGCACGGCACGCTGAGCCTTTGGTTAATTCCTCTTCCTGGTGGGAAATGAGAGTTAAATTTGCCCGCCCAGACACCTCCAGCTAGTCTCTCATTGGTTCTCCCTATTCCTGTTCATCTTCCGCAGAAATTGCAAACTGGGTCAAACAGGAGGTTAAAGGCACTGACTCTCCAAGTCAGGAGAGTGTTAGTAAAGCGGCTGGAATGTTGCACCCGAGTACCAGGGGACGAGAACGGAGACGTATTTGAACACGTGTCCCGATCACACGGTTGATCATACTCTGGGTTCCACATGCATGTTTTAGCTGAAGGAACAATCCCTTAAACCTGGAGAGTTGAGACCCGTGGAATGGGTACCATGCAATATGACTTCAAAGGGTCTTCATTTGCTCACCGAACCTCTCGAATCCTATCACTGCTGCGTTTATGCCCCTGTACACACGTTTGATTCCCTTTCGGAGACATAGCAATCCATAGGTTTTAAGATACTTACTAGTCAGGTACATTCTTAGGCGTTTAATATGGGGTGTTGAGTCCATTTCGTTGAGCAAGGAGTAGCTCTTGTCTATTCCATATTTGGCTTAAGGAACTTACTCTGCTCATTTCAATCTCTGGTTTTATGCAGCACCCCAACTCACCTTTCCCCTTAAGCAAGCATAAGTTGGTTTTCTAAGTTTGAGAACCTGTTCTGTTTTGTAATCCAGTTCCTGTGTAGCCAAGTTTACATTCCGTGTATTAGTGATATCTTATGGTGTTTCTGTTTCTGTGTGACTTATTTCAGGTAGAATCATCATACCTGAATCCACTCATTATGCTGCTACAGGCCTGATGACATAGATGTCAGTGCTGAGTGATATTGCATTGTACGTAAGTACCACAACTTCTTCATCCATTTTTCACTTTCTGCGATATTGAACTTGTACCGTAAACGAGGTTCTTGTAAACAGAGCCGTTCCAAACTTTGGGGTGGCTGTGTCTTTTTGATTTTCATTTCCCTAAGCTAAAGGACCATAAGTGGAAGTGCCCTAGCCTCTGTTGCTTTGTTTTTTAGATGTTTCAGGAAACACCATACACTTCTCAGGAGTGGCTGTTGGCAATTTACATCCCGCCCATCAGCATAACAAGGCTCCCAGTTCTCCATGGCCTGTCCTGCCTTTCTGGATTTTACACTTTTTTCAGGTGGCCCTTTTGACCGGGGGGAAGTGAGACTTCATTGTAGTGCAGATTTCCTTTGCAAGCTTGCTTGGTTGGCCAAAAAGGGCGTATGCGTTTTTTCCTGAATCAGGAAAAAACGCATACGCCCTTTTTGGCCAAGTGCATCATTGTGGACGTTCTGCCTCTTTTCCTATACTTTAAATGCCATTCCAGTCTACCTCCTGAAATCGGTTTCCTGCAATTCTGCCCCGCTTTCAAGTCCTCTTGGCAGCCTTACATCAGTATATTTTTGGACGATAGCTGTCATTTATAACTCTGCAGGTTTGTGAATTACAGTGCCCTGAGCTCCTTTCTTCAACTCGCTTTCTTGTGAGCTGGCCGCAACACCGCAGGATTGCTTCAGGCCCTAATCTCGTTCCGGCACGGCACGCTGAGCCTTTGGTTAATTCCTCTTCCTGGTGGGAAATGAGAGTTAAATTTGCCCGTCCAGTCACCTCCAGCTAGTCTCTCATTGGTTCTCCCTATTCCTGTTCATCTTCCGCAGAAATTGCAAACTGGGCCAATCAGGAGGTTAAAGGCACTGACTGTCCAAGTCGGGAGAGTGTTAGTAAAGCGTCTGGAATGTTGCACCCGAGTACCAGGGGACGAGAACGGAGACGTATTTGAACACGTCTCCGATCACACGGTTGATCATACTCTGGGTTCCACATGCATGTTTTAGCTGAAGGAAGAATCCCTTAAACCTGGAGAGTTGAGACCCGTGGAATGGGTACCATGCAATATGACTTCAAAGGGTCTTCATTTGCTCACCGAACCTCTCCAATCCTATCACTGCTGCGTTTATGCCCCTGTACACACGCTTGATTCCCTTTCGGAGACATAGCAATCCATAGGTTTTAAGATACTTACTAGTCAGGTACATTCTTAGGCGTTTAATATGGGGTGTTGAGTCCATTTCGTTGAGCAAGGAGTAGCTCTTGTCTATTCCATATTTGGCTTAAGGAACTTACTCTGTGCTCATTTCAATCTCTGGTTTTATGCAGCACCCCAACTCACCTTTCCCCTTAAGCAAGCATAAGTTGGTTTTCTAAATTTGAGACCCTGTTCTGTTTTGTAATCCAGTTCCTGTGTAGCCAAGTTTACATTCCGTGTATTAGTGATATCTTATGGTGTTTCTTTTTCTGTGTGACTTATTTCAGGTAGAATCATCATACCTGAATCCACTCATTATGCTGCTACGTGCTTGATGACATAGATGTCAGTGCTGAGTGATATTGCATTGTACATAAGTACCACAACTTCTTCATCCATTTTTCACTTTCTGCGATATTGAACTTGTACCGTAAACGAGGTTCTTGTAAACAGAGCCGTCCCAAACTTTGGGGTGGCTGTGTCTTTTTGATTTTCATTTCCCTAAGCTAAAGGACCATAAGTGGAAGTGCCCTAGGCTCTGTTGCTTTGTTTTTTAGATGTTTCAGGAAACACCATACACTTCTCCCGAGTGGCTGTTGGCAATTTAAATCCCGCCCATCAGCATAACAAGGCTCCCAGTTCTCCATGGCCTGTCCTGCCTTTCTGGATTTTACACTTTTTTCAGGTGGCCCTTTTGACCGGGGGGAAGTGAGACTTCATTGTAGTGCAGATTTCCTTTGCAAGCTTGCTTGGTTGGCCAAAAAGGGCGTATGCGTTTTTTCCTGAATATATTCAGGAAAAAACGCATACGCCCTTTTTGGCCAAGTGCATCATTGTGGACGTTCTGCCTCTTTTCCTATACTTTAAATGCCATTCCAGTCTACCTCCTGAAATCGGTTTCCTGCAATTCTGCCCCGCTTTCAAGTCCTCTTGGCAGCCTTACGTCAGTATATTTTTGGACGATAGCTGTCATTTATAACTCTGCAGGTTTGTGAATTACAGTGCCCTGAGCTCCTTTCTTCAACTCGCTTTCTTGTGAGCTGGCCGCAACACCGCAGGATTGCTTCAGGCCCTAATCTGGTTCCGGCACGGCACGCTGAGCCTTTGGTTAATTCCTCTTCCTGGTGGGAAATGAGAGTTAAATTTGCCCGTCCAGTCACCTCCAGCTAGTCTCTCATTGGTTCTCCCTATTCCTGTTCATCTTCCGCAGAAATTGCAAACTGGGCCAATCAGGAGGTTAAAGGCACTGACTCTCCAACTCGGGAGAGTGTTAGTAAAGCGGCTGGAATGTTGCACCCGAGTACCAGGGGACGAGAACGGAGACGTATTTGAACACGTCTCCGATCACACGGTTGATCATACTCTGGGTTCCACATGCATGTTTTAGCTGAAGGAAGAATCCCTTAAACCTGGAGAGTTGAGACCCGTGGAACGGGTACCATGCAATATGACTTCAAAGGGTCTTCATTTGCTCACCGAACCTCTCCAATCCTATCACTGCTGCGTTTATGCCCCTGTACACACGCTTGATTCCCTTTCGGAGACATAGCAATCCATAGGTTTTAAGATACTTACTAGTCAGGTACATTCTTAGGCGTTTAATATGGGGTGTTGAGTCCATTTCGTTGAGCAAGGAGTAGCTCTTGTCTATTCCATATTTGGCTTAAGGAACTTACTCTGTGCTCATTTCAATCTCTGGTTTTATGCAGCACCCCAACTCACCTTTCCCCTTAAGCAAGCATAAGTTGGTTTTCTAAATTTGAGACCCTGTTCTGTTTTGTAATCCAGTTCCTGTGTAGCCAAGTTTACATTCCGTGTATTAGTGATATCTTATGGTGTTTCTTTTTCTGTGTGACTTATTTCAGGTAGAATCATCATACCTGAATCCACTCATTATGCTGCTACGTGCTTGATGACATAGATGTCAGTGCTGAGTGATATTGCATTGTACATAAGTACCACAACTTCTTCATCCATTTTTCACTTTCTGCGATATTGAACTTGTACCGTAAACGAGGTTCTTGTAAACAGAGCCGTCCCAAACTTTGGGGTGGCTGTGTCTTTTTGATTTTCATTTCCCTAAGCTAAAGGACCATAAGTGGAAGTGCCCTAGGCTCTGTTGCTTTGTTTTTTAGATGTTTCAGGAAACACCATACACTTCTCCCGAGTGGCTGTTGGCAATTTAAATCCCGCCCATCAGCATAACAAGGCTCCCAGTTCTCCATGGCCTGTCCTGCCTTTCTGGATTTTACACTTTTTTCAGGTGGCCCTTTTGACCGGGGGGAAGTGAGACTTCATTGTAGTGCAGATTTCCTTTGCAAGCTTGCTTGGTTGGCCAAAAAGGGCGTATGCGTTTTTTCCTGAATATATTCAGGAAAAAACGCATACGCCCTTTTTGGCCAAGTGCATCATTGTGGACGTTCTGCCTCTTTTCCTATACTTTAAATGCCATTCCAGTCTACCTCCTGAAATCGGTTTCCTGCAATTCTGCCCCGCTTTCAAGTCCTCTTGGCAGCCTTACATCAGTATATTTTTGGACGATAGCTGTCATTTATAACTCTGCAGGTTTGTGAATTACAGTGCCCTGAGCTCCTTTCTTCAACTCGCTTTCTTGTGAGCTGGCCGCAACACCGCAGGATTGCTTCAGGCCCTAATCTCGTTCCGGCACGGCACGCTGAGCCTTTGGTTAATTCCTCTTCCTGGTGGGAAATGAGAGTTAAATTTGCCCCTCCAGACACCTCCAGCTAGTCTCTCATTGGTTCTCCCTATTCTTGTTCATCTTCCGCAGAAATTGCAAACTGGTCCAAACAGGAGGTTAAAGGCACTGACTGTCCAAGTCGGGAGAGTGTTAGTAAAGCGTCTGGAATGTTGCACCCGAGTACCACGGCACGAGAACGGAGACGTATTTGAACACGTCTCCCGATCACACGGTTGATCATACTCTGGGTTCCACATGCATGTTTTAGCTGAAGGAAGAATCCCTTAAACCTGGAGAGTTGAGACCCGTGGAATGGGTACCATGCAATATGACTTCAAAGGGTCTTCATTTGCTCACCGAACCTCTCCAATCCTATCACTGCTGCGTTTATGCCCCTGTACACACGCTTGATTCTCTTTCGGAGACATAGCAATCCATAGGTTTTAAGATACTTACTAGTCAGGTACATTCTTAGGCGTTTAATATGGGGTGTTGAGTCCATTTCGTTGAGCAAGGAGTAGCTCTTGTCTATTCCATATTTGGCTTAAGGAACTTACTCTGTGCTCATTTCAATCTCTGGTTTTATGCAGCACCCCAACTCACCTTTCCCCTTAAGCAAGCATAAGTTGGTTTTCTAAATTTGAGACCCTGTTCTGTTTTGTAATCCAGTTCCTGTGTAGCCAAGTTTACATTCCGTGTATTAGTGATATCTTATGGTGTTTCTTTTTCTGTGTGACTTATTTCAGGTAGAATCATCATACCTGAATCCACTCATTATGCTGCTACGGGCCTGATGACATAGATGTCAGTGCTGAGTGATATTGCATTGTACGTAAGCACCACAACTTCTTCATCCATTTTTCACTTTCTGCGATATTGAACTTGTACCGTAAACGAGGTTCTTGTAAACAGAGCCGTCCCAAACTTTGGGGTGGCTGTGTCTTTTTGATTTTCATTTCCCTAAGCTAAAGGACCATAAGTGGAAGTGCCCTAGGCTCTGTTGCTTTGTTTTTTAGATGTTTCAGGAAACACCATACACTTATCCCGAGTGGCTGTTGGCAATTTACATCCCGCCCATCAGCATAACAAGGCTCCCAGTTTTCCATGGCCTGTCCTGTCTTTCTGGATTTTACAGTTTTTTCAGATGGCCCTTTTGACCGGGTGGAAGTGAGACTTCATTATAGTGCAGATTTCCTTTGCAAGCTTGCTTGGTTGGCCAAAAAGGGCGTATGCGTTTTTTCCTGAATATATTCAGGAAAAAAACGCATACGCCCTTTTTGGCCAAGTGCATCATTGTGGACGTTCTGCCTCTTTTCCTATGCTTGAAATGCAATTCCAGTCTACCTCCTGAAATCGGTTTCCTGCAATTCTGCCCCGCTTTCAAGTCCTCTTGGCAGCCTTACTTCAGTATATTTTTGGACGATAGCTGTCATTTATAACTCTGCAGGTTTGTGAATTACAGTGCCCCTGAGGTCCTTTCTTCAACTCGCTTTCTTGTGAGCTGGCCGCAACACCGCAGGATTGCTTCAGGCAATAATCTGGTTCCGGCACGGCACGCTGAGCCTTTGGTTAATTCCTCTTCCTGGTGGGAAATGAGAGTTAAATTTGCCCGTCCAGACACCTCCAGCTAGTCTCTCATTGGTTCTCCCTATTCTTGTTCATCTTCCGCAGAAATTGCAAACTGGTCCAAACAGGAGGTTAAAGGCACTGACTGTCCAAGTCGGGAGAGTGTTAGTAAAGCGTCTGGAATGTTGCACCCGAGTACCACGGCACGAGAACGGAGACGTATTTGAACACGTCTCCCGATCACACGGTTGATCATACTCTGGGTTCCACATGCATGTTTTAGCTGAAGGAAGAATCCCTTAAACCTGGAGAGTTGAGACCCGTGGAATGGGTACCATGCAATATGACTTCAAAGGGTCTTCATTTGCTCACCGAACCTCTCCAATCCTATCACTGCTGCGTTTATGCCCCTGTACACACGCTTGATTCTCTTTCGGAGACATAGCAATCCATAGGTTTTAAGATACTTACTAGTCAGGTACATTCTTAGGCGTTTAATATGGGGTGTTGAGTCCATTTCGTTGAGCAAGGAGTAGCTCTTGTCTATTCCATATTTGGCTTAAGGAACTTACTCTGTGCTCATTTCAATCTCTGGTTTTATGCAGCACCCCAACTCACCTTTCCCCTTAAGCAAGCATAAGTTGGTTTTCTAAATTTGAGACCCTGTTCTGTTTTGTAATCCAGTTCCTGTGTAGCCAAGTTTACATTCCGTGTATTAGTGATATCTTATGGTGTTTCTTTTTCTGTGTGACTTATTTCAGGTAGAATCATCATACCTGAATCCACTCATTATGCTGCTACGGGCCTGATGACAAAGATGTCAGTGCTGAGTGATATTGCATTGTACGTAAGCACCACAACTTCTTCATCCATTTTTCTCTTTCTGCGATATTGAACTTGTACCGTAAACGAGGTTCTTGTAAACAGAGCCGTCCCAAACTTTGGGGTGGCTGTGTCTTTTTGATTTTCATTTCCCTAAGCTAAAGGACCATAAGTGGAAGTGCCCTAGGCTCTGTTGCTTTGTTTTTTAGATGTTTCAGGAAACACCATACACTTCTCCCGAGTGGCTGTTGGCAATTTACATCCCGCCCATCAGCATAACAAGGCTCCCAGTTCTCCATGGCCTGTCCTGTCTTTCTGGATTTTACAGTTTTTTCAGATGGCCCTTTTGACCGGGTGGAAGTGAGACTTCATTATAGTGCAGATTTCCTTTGCAAGCTTGCTTGGTTGGCCAAAAAGGGCGTATGCGTTTTTTCCTGAATATATTCAGGAAAAAAACGCATACGCCCTTTTTGGCCAAGTGCATCATTGTGGACGTTCTGCCTCTTTTCCTATGCTTTAAATGCAATTCCAGTCTACCTCCTGAAATCGGTTTCCTGCAATTGTGCCCCGCTTTCAAGTCCTCTTGGCAGCCTTACTTCAGTATATTTTTGGACGATAGCTGTCATTTATAACTCTGCAGGTTTGTGAATTACAGTGTCCCTGAGCTCCTTTCTTCAACTCGCTTTCTTGTGAGCTGGCCGCTACACGACAGGATTGCTTCAGGCCCTAATCTGGTTCCGGCACGGCACGCTGAGCCTTTGGTTAATTCCTCTTCCTGGTGGGAAATGAGAGTTAAATTTGCCCGTCCAGACACCTCCAGCTAGTCTCTCATTGGTTCTCCCTATTCCTGTTCATCTTCCGCAGAAATTGCAAACTGGGCCAAACAGGAGGTTAAAGGCACTGACTCTCCAAGTCGGGAGAGTGTTAGTAAAGCGTCTGGAATGTTGCACCCGAGTACCAGGGGACGAGAACGGAGACGTATTTGAACACGTCTCCCGATCACACGGTTGATCATACTCTGGGTTCCACATGCATGTTTTAGCTGAAGGAAGAATCCCTTAAACCTGGAGAGTTGAGACCCGTGGAATGGGTACCATGCAATATGACTTCAAAGGGTCTTCATTTGCTCACCAAACCTCTCCAATCCTATCACTGCTGCGTTTATGCCCCTGTACACACGCTTGATTCCCTTTCGGAGACATAGCAATCCATAGGTTTTAAGATACTTACTAGTCAGGTACATTCTTAGGCATTTAATATGGGGTGTTGAGTCCATTTCGTTGAGCAAGGAGTAGCTCTTGTGTATTCCATATTTGGCTTAAGGAACTTACTCTGTGCTCATTTCAATCTCTGGTTTTATGCAGCACCCCAACTCACCTTTCCCCTTAAGCAAGCATAAGTTGGTTTTCTAAATTTGAGACCCTGTTCTGTTTTGTAATCCAGTTCCTGTGTAGCCAAGTTTACATTCCGTGTATTAGTGATATCTTATGATGTTTCTTTTTCTGTGTGACTTATTTCAGGTAGAATCATCATACCTGAATCCACTCATTATGCTGCTACGGGCCTGATGACATAGATGTCAGTGCTGAGTGATATTGCATTGTACGTAAGTACCACAACTTCTTCATCCATTTTTCACTTTCTGCGATATTGAACTTGTACCGTAAACGAGGTTCTTGTAAACAGAGCCGTCCCAAACTTTGGGGTGGCTGTGTCTTTTTGATTTTCATTTCCCTAAGCTAAAGGACCATAAGTGGAAGTGCCCTAGGCTCTGTTGCTTTGTTTTTTAGATGTTTCAGGAAACACCATACACTTCTCCCGAGTGGCTGTTGGCAATTTACATCCCACCCATCAGCATAACAAGGCTCCCAGTTCTCCATGGCCTGTCCTGCTTTTCTGGATTTTACACTTTTTTCAGGTGGCCCTTTTGACCGGGGGGAAGTGAGACTTCATTGTAGTGCAGATTTCCTTTGCAAGCTTGCTTGGTTGGCCAAAAAGGGCGTATGCGTTTTTTCCTGAATATATTCATGAAAAAACGCATATGCCCTTTTTGACCAAGTGCATCATTGTGGACGTTCTGCCTCTTTTCCTATGCTTTAAATGCAATTCCAGTCTACCTCCTGAAATCGGTTTCCTGCAATTCTGCCCCGCTTTCAAGTCCTCTTGGCAGCCTTACTTCAGTATATTTTTGGACGATAGCTGTCATTTATAACTCTGCAGGTTTGTGAATTACAGTGCCCCTGAGCTCCTTTCTTCAACTCGTTTTCTTGTGAGCTGGCCGCAACACCGCAGGATTGCTTCAGGCCCTAATCTGGTTCCGGCACGGCACGCTGAGCCTTTGGTTAATTCCTCTTCCTGGTGGGAAATGAGAGTTACATTTGCCCGTCCAGACACCTCCAGCTAGTCTCTCATTGGTTCTCCCTATTCCTGTTCATCTTCCGCAGAAACTGCAAACTGGGCCAAACAGGAGGTTAAAGGCACTGACTCTCCAAGTCGGGAGAGTGTTAGTAAAGCGTCTGGAATGTTGCACCCGAGTACCAGGGCACGAGAACGGAGACGTATTTGAACACGTCTCCCGATCACACGGTTGATCATACTCTGGGTTCCACATGCATGTTTTAGCTGAAGGAAGAATTCCTTAAACCTGGAGAGTTGAGACCCGTGGAATGGGTACCATGCAATATGACTTCAAAGGGTCTTCATTTGCTCACCGAACCTCTCCAATCCTATCACTGCTGCGTTTATGCCCCTGTACACACGCTTGATTCCCTTTCGGAGACATAGCAATCCATAGGTTTTAAGATACTTACTAGTCAGGTACATTCTTAGGCGTTTAATATGGGGTGTTGGGTCCATTTCGTTGAGCAAGGAGTAGCTCTTGTCTATTCCATATTTGGCTTAAGGAACTTACTCTGTGCTCATTTCAATCTCTGGTTTTATGCAGCACCCCAACTCACCTTTCCCCTTAAGCAAGCATAAGTTGGTTTTCTAAATTTGAGACCCTGTTCTGTTTTGTAATCCAGTTCCTGTGTAGCCAAGTTTACATTCCGTGTTTTAGTGATATCTTATGATGTTTCTTTTTCTGCGTGACTTATTTCATTTAGAATCATCATACCTGAATCCACTCATTATGCTGCTACGGGCCTGATGACATAGATGTCAGTGCTGAGTGATATTGCATTGTACGTAAGTACCACAACTTCTTCATCCATTTTTCACTTTCTGCGATATTGAACTTGTACCGTAAACGAGGTTCTTGTAAACAGAGCCGTCCCAAACTTTGGGGTGGCTGTGTCTTTTTGATTTTCATTTCCCTAAGCTAAAGGACCATAAGTGGAAGTGCCCTAGGCTCTGTTGCTTTGTTTTTTAGATGTTTCAGGAAACACCATACACTTCTCCCGAGTGGCTGTTGGCAATTTACATCCCGCCCATCAGCATAACAAGGCTCCCAGTTCTCCATGGCCTGTCCTGCCTTTCTGGATTTTACACTTTTTTCAGATGGCCCTTTTGACCGGGGGGGAAGTGAGCCTTCATTGTAGTGCAGATTTCCTTTGCAAGCTTGCTTGGTTGGCCAAAAAGGGCGTATGCGTTTTTTCCTGAATATATTCAGGAAAAAACGCATACGCCCTTTTTGGCCAAGTGCATCATTGTGGACGTTCTGCCTCTTTTCCTATGCTTTCAATGCAATTCCAGTCTACCTCCTGAAATCGGTTTCCTGCAATTCTGCCCCGCTTTCAAGTCCTCTTGGCAGCCTTACTTCAGTATATTTTTGGACGATAGCTGTCATTTATAACTCTGCAGGTTTGTGAATTACAGTGCCCCTGAGCTCCTTTCTTCAACTCGCTTTCTTGTGAGCTGGCCGCAACACCGCAGGATTGCTTCAGGCCCTAATCTGGTTCCGGCACGGCACGCTGAGCCTTTGGTTAATTCCTCTTCCTGGTGGGAAATGAGAGTTAAATTTGCCCGTCCAGACACCTCCAGCTAGTCTCTCATTGGTTCTCCCTATTCCTGTTCATCTTCCGCAGAAATTGCAAACTGGGCCAAACAGGAGGTTAAAGGCACTGACTCTCCAAGTCGGGAGAGTGTTAGTAAAGCGTCTGGAATGTTGCACCCGAGTACCAGGGGACGAGAACGGAGACGTATTTGAACACGTCTCCCGGTCACACGGTTGATCATACTCTGGGTTCCACATGCATATTTTAGCTGAAGGAAGAATCCCTTAAACCTGGAGAGTTGAGACCTGTGGAATGGGTACCATGCAATATGACTTCAAAGGGTCTTCATTTGCTCACCGAACCTCTCCAATCCTATCACTGCTGCGTTTATGCCCCTGTACACACGCTTGATTCCCTTTCGGAGACATAGCAATCCATAGGTTTTAAGATACTTACTAGTCAGGTACATTCTTAGGCGTTTAATATGGGGTGTTGAGTCCATTTCGTTGAGCAAGGAGTAGCTCTTGTGTATTCCATATTTGGCTTAAGGAACTTACTCTGTGCTCATTTCAATCTCTGGTTTTATGCAGCACCCCAACTCACCTTTCCCCTTAAGCAAGGATAAGTTGGTTTTCTAAATTTGAGACCCTGTTCTGTTTTGTAATCCAGTTCCTGTGTAGCCAAGTTTACATTCCGTGTATTAGTGATATCTTATGATGTTTCTTTTTCTGCGTGACTTATTTCAGGTAGAATCATCATACCTGAATCCACTCATTATGCTGCTACGGGCCTGATGACATAGATGTCAGTGCTGAGTGATATTGCATTGTACGTAAGTACCACAACTTCTTCATCCATTTTTCACTTTCTGCGATATTGAACTTGTACCGTAAACGAGGTTCTTGTAAACAGAGCCATCCCAAACTTTGGGGTGGCTGTGTCTTTTTGATTTTCATTTCCCTAAGCTAAAGGACCATAAGTGGAAGTGCCCTAGGCTCTGTTGCTTTGTTTTTTAGATGTTTCAGGAAACACCATACACTTCTCCCGAGTGGCTGTTGGCAATTTACATCCCGCCCATCAGCATAACAAGGCTCCCAGTTCTCCATGGCCTGTCCTGCCTTTCTGGATTTTACACTTTTTTCAGATGGCCCTTTTGACCGGGGGAAGTGAGACTTCATTGTAGTGCAGATTTCCTTTGCAAGCTTGCTTGGTTGGCCAAAAAGGGCGTATGCGTTTTTTCCTGAATATATTCAGGAAAAAACGCATACGCCCTTTTTGGCCAAGTGCATCATTGTGGACGTTCTGCCTCTTTTCCTATGCTTTAAATGCCATTCCAGTCTACCTCCTGAAATCGGTTTCCTGCAATTCTGCCCCGCTTTCAAGTCCTCTTGGCAGCCTTACTTCAGTATATTTTTGGACGATAGCTGTCATTTATAACTCTGCAGGTTTGTGAATTACAGTGCCCCTGAGCTCCTTTCTTCAACTCGCTTTCTTGTGAGCTGGCCGCAACACCGTAGGATTGCTTCAGGCCCTAAACTGGTTCCGGCACGGCACGCTGAGCCTTTGGTTAATTCCTCTTCCTGGTGGGAAATGAGAGTTAAATTTGCCCGTCCAGACACCTCCAGCTAGTCTCTCATTGGTTCTCCCTATTCCTGTTCATCTTCCGCAGAAATTGCAAACTGGGTCAAACAGGAGGTTAAAGGCACTGACTCTCCAAGTCGGGAGAGTGTTAGTAAAGCGGCTGGAATGTTGCACCCGAGTACCAGGGGATGAGAATGGAGACGTATTTGAACACGTCTCCGATCACACGGTTGATCCTACTCTGGGTTCCACATGCATGTTTTAGCTGAAGGAAGAATCCCTTAAACCTGGAGAGTTGAGACCCGTGGAATGGGTACCATGTAATATGACTTCAAAGGGTCTTCATTTGCTCACCGAACCTCTCCAATCCTATCACTGCTGCGTTTATGCCCCTGTACACACGCTTGATTCCCTTTCGGAGACATAGCAATCCATAGGTTTTAAGATACTTACTAGTCAGGTACATTCTTAGGCGTTTAATATGGGGTGCTGAGTCCATTTCGTTGAGCAAGGAGTAGCTCTTGTCTATTCCATATTTGGCTTAAGGAACTTACTCTGTGCTCATTTCAATCTCTGGTTTTATGCAGCACCCCAACTCACCTTTCCCCTTAAGCAAGGATAAGTTGGTTTTCTAAATTTGAGACCCTGTTCTGTTTTGTAATCCAGTTCCTGTGTAGCCAAGTTTACATTCCGTGTATTAGTGATATCTTATGATGTTTCTTTTTCTGTGTGACTTATTTCAGGTAGAATCATCATACCTGAATCCACTCATTATGCTGCTACGGGCCTGATGACATAGATGTCAGTGCTGAGTGATATTGCATTGTACGTAAGTACCACAACTTCTTCATCCATTTTTCACTTTCTGCGATATTGAACTTGTACCGTAAACGAGGTTCTTGTAAACAGAGCCGTCCCAAACTTTGGGGTGGCTGTGTCTTTTTGATTTTCATTTCCCTAAGCTAAAGGACCATAAGTGGAAGTGCCCTAGGCTCTGTTGCTTTGTTTTTTAGATGTTTCAGGAAACACCATACACTTCTCCCGAGTGGCTGTTGGCAATTTACATCCCGCCCATCAGCATAACAAGGCTCCCAGTTCTCCATGGCCTGTCCTGCCTTTCTGGATTTTACACTTTTTTCAGATGGCCCTTTTGACCGGGGGGAAGTGAGACTTCATTGTAGTGCAGATTTCCTTTGCAAGCTTGCTTGGTTGGCCAAAAAGGGCGTATGCGTTTTTTCCTGAATATATTCAGGAAAAAACGCATACGCCCTTTTTGGCCAAGTGCATCATTGTGGACGTTCTGCCTCTTTTCCTATGCTTTAAATGCAATTCCAGTCTACCTCCTGAAATCGGTTTCCTGCAATTGTGCCCCGCTTTCAAGTCCTCTTGGCAGCCTTACTTCAGTATATTTTTGGACGATAGCTGTCATTTATAACTCTGCAGGTTTGTGAATTACAGTGCCCCTGAGCTCCTTTCTTCAACTCGCTTTCTTGTGAGCTGGCCGCAACACCGCAGGATTGCTTCAGGCGCTAATCTGGTTCTGGCACGGCACGCTGAGGCTTTGGTTAATTCCTCTTCCTGGTGGGAAATGAGAGTTAAATTTGCCCGTCCAGACACCTCCAGCTAGTCTCTCATTGGTTCTCCCTATTCCTGTTCATCTTCCGCAGAAATTGCAAACTGGGCCAAACAGGAGGTTAAAGGCACTGACTCTCCAAGTCGGGAGAGTGTTAGTAAAGCGGCTGGAATGTTGCACCCGAGTACCAGGGGACGAGAACGGAGACGTATTTGAACACGTCTCCCGATCACACGGTTGATCATACTCTGGGTTCCACATGCATGTTTTAGCTGAAGGAAGAATCCCTTAAACCTGGAGAGTTGAGACCCGTGGAATGGGTCCCATGCAATATGACTTCAAAGGGTCTTCATTTGCTCACCGAACCTCTCCAATCCTATCACTGCTGCGTTTATGCCCCTGTACACACGCTTGATTCCCTTTCGGAGACATAGCAATCCATAGGTTTTAAGATACTTACTAGTCAGGTACATTCTTAGGCGTTTAATATGGGGTGTTGAGTCCATTTCGTTGAGCAAGGAGTAGCTCTTGTCTATTCCATATTTGGCTTAAGGAACTTACTCTGTGCTCATTTCAATCTCTGGTTTTATGCAGCACCCCAACTCACCTTTCCCCTTAAGCAAGCATAAGTTGGTTTTCTAAATTTGAGACCCTGTTCTGTTTTGTAATCCAGTTCCTGTGTAGCCAAGTTTACATTCCGTGTATTAGTGATATCTTATGATGTTTCTTTTTCTGTGTGACTTATTTCAGGTAGAATCATGATACCTGAATCCACTCATTATGCTGCTACGGGCCTGATGACATAGATGTCAGTGCTGAGTGATATTGCATTGTACGTAAGTACCACAACTTCTTCATCCATTTTTCACTTTCTGCGATATTGAACTTGTACCGTAAACGAGGTTCTTGTAAACAGAGCCGTCCCAAACTTTGGGGTGGCTGTGTCTTTTTGATTTTCATTTCCCTAAGCTAAAGGACCATAAGTGGAAGTGCCCTAGGCTCTGTTGCTTTGTTTTTTAGATGTTTCAGGAAACTCCATACACTTCTCCCGAGTGGCTGTTGGCAATTTACATCCCGCCCATCAGCATAACAAGGCTCCCAGTTCTCCATGGCCTGTCCTGCCTTTCTGGATTTTACACTTTTTTCAGATGGCCCTTTTGACCGGGGGGAAGTGAGACTTCATTGTAGCGCAGATTTCCTTTGCAAGCTTGCTTGGTTGGCCAAAAAGGGCGTATGCGTTTTTTCCTGAATATATTCAGGAAAAAACGCATACGCCCTTTTTGGCCAAGTGCATCATTGTGGACCTTCTGCCTCTTTTCCTATACTTTAAATGCCATTCCAGTCTACCTCCTGAAATCGGTTTCCTGCAATTCTGCCCCGCTTTCAAGTCCTCTTGGCAGCCTTACTTCAGTATATTTTTGGACGATAGCTGTCATTTATAACTCTGCAGGTTTGTGAATTACAGTGCCCCTGAGCTCCTTTCTTCAACTCGCTTTCTTGTGAGCTGGCCGCAACACCGTAGGATTGCTTCAGGCCCTAATCTGGTTCCGGCACGGCACGCTGAGCCTTTGGTTAATTCCTCTTCCTGGTGGGAAATGAGAGTTAAATTTGCCCGTCCAGACACCTCCAGCTAGTCTCTCATTGGTTCTCCCTATTCCTGTTCATCTTCCGCAGAAATTGCAAACTGGGTCAAACAGGAGGTTAAAGGCACTGACTCTCCAAGTCGGGAGAGTGTTAGTAAAGCGTCTGCAATGTTGCACCCGAGTACCAGGGGACGAGAACGGAGACATATTTGAACACGTCTCCGATCACACGGTTGATCATACTCTGGGTTCCACATGCATGTTTTAGCTGAAGGAAGAATCCCTTAAACATGGAGAGTTGAGACCCGTGGAATGGGTACCATGTAATATGACTTCAAAGGGTCTTCATTTGCTCACCGAACCTCTCCAATCCTATCACTGCTGCGTTTATGCCCCTGTACACACACTTGATTCCCTTTCGGAGACATAGCAATCCATAGGTTTTAAGATACTTACTAGTCAGGTACATTCTTAGGCGTTTAATATGGGGTGTTGAGTCCATTTCGTTGAGCAAGGAGTAGCTCTTGTCTATTCCATATTTGGCTTAAGGAACTTACTCTGTGCTCATTTCAATCTCTGGTTTTATGCAGCCCCCCAACTCACCTTTCCCCTTAAGCAAGGATAAGTTGGTTTTCTAAATTTGAGACCCTGTTCTGTTTTGTAATCCAGTTCCTGTGTAGCCAAGTTTACATTCCGTGTATTAGTGATATCTTATGATGTTTCTTTTTCTGTGTGACTTATTTCAGGTAGAATCATCATACCTGAATCCACTCATTATGCTGCTACGGGCCTGATGACATAGATGTCAGTGCTGAGTGATATTGCATTGTACGTAAGTACCACAACTTCTTCATCCATTTTTCACTTTCTGCGATATTGAACTTGTACCGTAAACGAGGTTCTTGTAAACAGAGCCGTCCCAAACTTTGGGGTGGCTGTGTCTTTTTGATTTTCATTTCCCTAAGCTAAAGGACCATAAGTGGAAGTGCCCTAGGCTCTGTTGCTTTGTTTTTTAGATGTTTCAGGAAACTCCATACACTTCTCCCGAGTGGCTGTTGGCAATTTACATCCCGCCCATCAGCATAACAAGGCTCCCAGTTCTCCATGGCCTGTCCTGCCTTTCTGGATTTTACACTTTTTTCAGATGGCCCTTTTGACCGGGGGGAAGTGAGACTTCATTGTAGCGCAGATTTCCTTTGCAAGCTTGCTTGGTTGGCCAAAAAGGGCGTATGCGTTTTTTCCTGAATATATTCAGGAAAAAACGCATACGCCCTTTTTGGCCAAGTGCATCATTGTGGACCTTCTGCCTCTTTTCCTATACTTTAAATGCCATTCCAGTCTACCTCCTGAAATCGGTTTCCTGCAATTCTGCCCCGCTTTCAAGTCCTCTTGGCAGCCTTACTTCAGTATATTTTTGGACGATAGCTGTCATTTATAACTCTGCAGGTTTGTGAATTACAGTGCCCCTGAGCTCCTTTCTTCAACTCGCTTTCTTGTGAGCTGGCCGCAACACCGTAGGATTGCTTCAGGCCCTAATCTGGTTCCGGCACGGCACGCTGAGCCTTTGGTTAATTCCTCTTCCTGGTGGGAAATGAGAGTTAAATTTGCCCGTCCAGACACCTCCAGCTAGTCTCTCATTGGTTCTCCCTATTCCTGTTCATCTTCCGCAGAAATTGCAAACTGGGTCAAACAGGAGGTTAAAGGCACTGACTCTCCAAGTCGGGAGAGTGTTAGTAAAGCGTCTGCAATGTTGCACCCGAGTACCAGGGGACGAGAACGGAGACATATTTGAACACGTCTCCGATCACACGGTTGATCATACTCTGGGTTCCACATGCATGTTTTAGCTGAAGGAAGAATCCCTTAAACCTGGAGAGTTGAGACCCGTGGAATGGGTACCATGTAATATGACTTCAAAGGGTCTTCATTTGATCACCGAACCTCTCCAATCCTATCACTGCTGCGTTTATGCCCCTGTACACACACTTGATTCCCTTTCGGAGACATAGCAATCCATAGGTTTTAAGATACTTACTAGTCAGGTACATTCTTAGGCGTTTAATATGGGGTGTTGAGTCCATTTCGTTGAGCAAGGAGTAGCTCTTGTCTATTCCATATTTGGCTTAAGGAACTTACTCTGTGCTCATTTCAATCTCTGGTTTTATGCAGCCCCCCAACTCACCTTTCCCCTTAAGCAAGGATAAGTTGGTTTTCTAAATTTGAGACCCTGTTCTGTTTTGTAATCCAGTTCCTGTGTAGCCAAGTTTACATTCCGTGTATTAGTGATATCTTATGATGTTTCTTTTTCTGTGTGACTTATTTCAGGTAGAATCATCATACCTGAATCCACTCATTATGCTGCTACGGGCCTGATGACATAGATGTCAGTGCTGAGTGATATTGCATTGTACGTAAGTACCACAACTTCTTCATCCATTTTTCACTTTCTGCGATATTGAACTTGTACCGTAAACGAGGTTCTTGTAAACAGAGCCGTCCCAAACTTTGGGGTGGCTGTGTCTTTTTGATTTTCATTTCCCTAAGCTAAAGGACCATAAGTGGAAGTGCCCTAGGCTCTGTTGCTTTGTTTTTTAGATGTTTCAGGAAACACCATACACTTCTCCCGAGTGGCTGTTGGCAATTTACATCCCGCCCATCAGCATAACAAGGCTCCCAGTTCTCCATGGCCTGTCCTGCCTTTCTGGATTTTACACTTTTTTCAGATGGCCCTTTTGATCGGAGGGATGTGAGACTTCATTGTAGTGCAGATTTCCTTTGCAAGCTTGCTTGGTTGGCCAAAAAGTGCGTATGCGTTTTTTCCTGAATATATTCAGGAAAAAACGCATACGCCCTTTTTGGCCAAGTGCATCATTGTGGACGTTCTGCCACTTTTCCTATGCTTGAAATGCAATTCCAGTCTACCTCCTGAAATCGGTTTCCTGCAATTCTGCCCCGCTTTCAAGTCCTTTTGGCAACCTTACTTCAGTATATTTTTGGACGATAGCTGTCATTTATAACTCTGCAGGTTTGTGAATTACAGTGCCCCTGAGCTCCTTTCTTCAACTCGCTTTCTGGTGAGCTGGCCGCAACACCGCAGGATTGCTTCAGGCCCTAATCTCGTTCCGGCACGGCACGCTGAGCCTTTGGTTAATTCCTCTTCCTGGTGGGAAATGAGAGTTAAATTTGCCCGTCCAGACACCTCCAGCTAGTCTCTCATTGTTCTCCCTATTCCTGTTCATCTTCCGCAGAAACTGCAAACAGGGCAAAACAGGAGGTTAAAGGCATTGACTCTCCAAGTCGGGAGAGTGTTAGTAAAGCGTCTGGAATGTTGCACCCGAGTACCAGGGGACGAGAACGGAGACGTATTTGAACACGTCTCCCGATCACACGGTTGATCATACTCTGGGTTCCACATGCATGTTTTAGCTGAAGGAAGAATCCCTTAAACCTGGAGAGTTGAGACCCGTGGAATGGGTACCATGCAATATGACTTCAAAGGGTCTTCATTTGCTCACCGAACCTCTCCAATCCTATCACTGCTGCGTTTATGCCCCTGTACACACACTTGATTCCCTTTCAGAGACATAGCAATCCATAGGTTTTAAGATACTTACTAGTCAGGTACATTCTTAGGCGTTTAATATGGGGTGTTGAGTCCATTTCGTTGAGCAAGGAGTAGCTCTTGTCTATTCCATATTTGGCTTAAGGAACTTACTCTGTGCTCATTTCAATCTCTGGTTTTATGCAGCACCCCAACTCACCTTTCCCCTTAAGCAAGCATAAGTTGGTTTTCTAAATTTGAGACCCTGTTCTGTTTTGTAATCCAGTTCCTGTGTAGCCAAGTTTACATTCCGTGTATTAGTGATATCTTATGATGTTTCTTTTTCTGTGTGACTTACTTCATTTAGAATCATCATACCTGAATCCACTCATTATGCTGCTACGGGTCTGATGACATAGATGTCAGTGCTGAGTGATATTGCATTGTACGTAAGTACCACAACTTCTTCATCCATTTTTCACTTTCTGCGATATTGAACTTGTACCGTAAACGAGGTTCTTGTAAACAGAGCCGTCCCAAACTTTGGGGTGGCTGTGTCTTTTTGATTTTCATTTCCCTAAGCTATAGGACCATAAGTGGAAGTGCCCTAGGCTCTGTTGCTTTGTTTTTTAGATGTTTCAGGAAACTCCATACACTTCTCCCGAGTGGCTGTTGGCAATTTACATCCTGCCCATCAGCATAACAAGGCTCCCAGTTCTCCATGGCCTGTCCTGCCTTTCTGGATTTTACACTTTTTTCAGATGGCCCTTTTGACCGGGGGGAAGTGAGACTTCATTGTAGTGCAGATTTCCTTTGCAAGCTTGCTTGGTTGGCCAAAAAGTGCGTATGCGTTTTTTCCTGAATATACTCAGGAAAAAACGCATACGCCCTTTTTGGCCAAGTGCATCATTGTGGACGTTCTGCCTCTTTTCCTATGCTTTAAATGCAATTCCAGTCTACCTCCTGAAATCGGTTTCCTGCAATTCTGCCCCGCTTTCAAGTCCTCTTGGCAGCCTTACTTCAGTATATTTTTGGACGATAGCTGTCATTTATAACTCTGCAGGTTTGTGAATTACAGTGCCCCTGAGCTCCTTTCTTCAACTCGCTTTCTTGTGAGCTGGCCGCAACACCGCAGGATTGCTTCAGGCCCTAATCTGGTTCCGGCACGGCACGCTGAGCCTTTGGTTAATTCCTCTTCCTGGTGGGAAATGAGAGTTAAATTTGCCCGTCCAGACACCTCCAGCTAGTCTCTCATTGGTTCTCCCTATTCCTGTTCATCTTCCGCAGAAATTGCAAACTGGGCCAAACAGGAGGTTAAAGGCACTGACTCTCCAAGTCGGGAGAGTGTTAGTAAAGCGTCTGGAATGTTGCACCCGAGTACCAGGGGACGAGAACGGAGACGTATTTGAACACGTCTCCCGATCACACGGTTGATCATACTCTGGGTTCCACATGCATGTTTTAGCTGAAGGAAGAATCCCTTAAACCTGGAGAGTTGAGACCCGTGGAATGGGTACCATGCAATATGACTTCAAAGGGTCTTCATTTGCTCACCGAACCTCTCCAATCCTATCACTGCTGCGTTTATGCCCCTGTACACACGCTTGATTCCCTTTCGGAGACATAGCAATCCATAGGTTTTAAGATACTTACTAGTCAGGTACATTCTTAGGCGTTTAATATGGGGTGTTGAGTCCATTTCGTTGAGCAAGGAGTAGCTCTTGTGTATTCCATATTTGGCTTAAGGAACTTACTCTGTGCTCATTTCAATCTCTGGTTTTATGCAGCACCCCAACTCACCTTTCCCCTTAAGCAAGCATAAGTTGGTTTTCTAAATTTGAGACCCTGTTCTGTTTTGTAATCCAGTTCCTGTGTAGCCAAGTTTACATTCCGTGTATTAGTGATATCTTATGATGTTTCTTTTTCTGTGTGACTTATTTCAGGTAGAATCATCATACCTGAATCCACTCATTATGCTGCTACGGGCCTGATGACATAGATGTCAGTGCTGAGTGATATTGCATTGTACGTAAGTACCACAACTTCTTCATCCATTTTTCACTTTCTGCGATATTGAACTTGTACCGTAAACGAGGTTCTTATAAACAGAGCCGTCCCAAACTTTGGGGTGGCTGTGTCTTTTTGATTTTCATTTCCCTAAGCTAAAGGACCATAAGTGGAAGTGCCCTAGGCTCTGTTGCTTTGTTTTTTAGATGTTTCAGGAAACACCATACACTTCTCCCTAGTGGCTGTTGGCAATTTACATCCCGCCCATCAGCATAACAAGGCTCCCAGTTCTCCATGGCCTGTCCTGCCTTTCTGGATTTTACACTTTTTTCAGATGGCCCTTTTGACCGGGGGGAAGTGAGACTTCATTGTAGTGCAGATTTCCTTTGCAAGCTTGCTTGGTTGGCCAAAAAGGGCGTATGCGTTTTTTCCTGAATATATTCAGGAAAAATCGCATACGCCCTTTTTGGCCAAGTGCATCATTGTGGACGTTCTGCCTCTTTTCCTATGCTTTAAATGCAATTCCAGTCTACCTCCTGAAATCGGTTTCCTGCAATTCTGCCCCGCTTTCAAGTCCTCTTGGCAGCCTTACTTCAGTATATTTTTGGACGATAGCTGTCATTTATAACTCTGCAGGTTTGTGAATTACAGTGCCCCTGAGCTCCTTTCTTCAACTCGCTTTCTTGTGAGCTGGCCGCAACACCGCAGGATTGCTTCAGGCCCTAATCTGGTTCCGGCACGGCACGCTGAGCCTTTGGTTAATTCCTCTTCCTGGTGGGAAATGAGAGTTAAATTTGCCCGTCCAGACACCTCCAGCTAGTCTCTCATTGGTTCTCCCTATTCCTGTTCATCTTCCGCAGAAATTGCAAACTGGGACAAACAGGAGGTTAAAGGCACTGACTCTCCAAGTCGGGAGAGTGTTAGTAAAGCGTCTGGAATGTTGCACCCGAGTACCATGGGACGAGAACGGAGACGTATTTGAACACGTCTCCCGATCACACGGTTGATCATACTCTGGGTTCCACATGCATGTTTTAGCTGAAGGAAGAATCCCTTAAACCTGGAGAGTTGAGACCCGTGGAATGGGTCCCATGCAATATGACTTCAAAGGGTCTTCATTTGCTCACCGAACCTCTCCAATCCTATCACTGCTGCGTTTATGCCCCTGTACACACGCTTGATTCCCTTTCGGAGACATAACAATCCATAGGTTTTGAGATACTTACTAGTCAGGTACATTCTTAGGCGTTTAATATGGGGTGTTGAGTCCATTTCGTTGAGCAAGGAGTAGCTCTTGTCTATTCCATATTTGGCTTAAGGAACTTACTCTGTGCTCATTTCAATCTCTGGTTTTATGCAGCACCCCAACTCACCTTTCCCCTTAAGCAAGCATAAGTTGGTTTTCTAAATTTGAGACCCTGTTCTGTTTTGTAATCCAGTTCCTGTGTAGCCTAGTTTACATTCCGTGTATTAGTGATATCTTATGATGTTTCTTTTTCTGCGTGACTTATTTCAGGTAGAATCATCCTACCTGAATCCACTCATTATGCTGCTACGGGCCTGATGACATAGATGTCAGTGCTGAGTGATATTGCATTGTACGTAAGTACCACAACTTCTTCATCCATTTTTCACTTTCTGCGATATTGAACTTGTACCGTAAACGAGGTTCTTGTAAACAGAGCCGTCCCAAACTTTGGCGTGGCTGTGTCTTTTTGATTTTCATTTCCCTAAGCTAAAGGACCATAAGTGGAAGTGCCCTAGGCTCTGTTGCTTTGTTTTTTAGATGTTTCAGGAAACACCATACACTTCTCCCGAGTGTCTGTTGGCAATTTACATCCCGCCCATCAGCATAAAAAGGCTCCCAGTTCTCCATGGCTTGTCCTGCCTTTCTGGATTTTACACTTTATTCAGATGGCCCTTTTGACCGGGGGGGGGGGGAAGTGAGCCTTCATTGTAGTGCAGATTTCCTTTGCAAGCTTGCTTGGTTGGCCAAAAAGGGCGTATGCGTTTTTTCCTGAATATATTCAGGAAAAAACGCATACGCCCTTTTTGGCCAAGTGCATCATTGTGGACGTTCTGCCTCTTTTCCTATGCTTTCAATGCAATTCCAGTCTACCTCCTGAAATCGGTTTCCTGCAATTCTGCCCCGCTTTCAAGTCCTCTTGGCAGCCTTACTTCAGTATATTTTTGGACGATAGCTGTCATTTATAACTCTGCAGGTTTGTGAATTACAGTGCCCCTGAGCTCCTTTCTTCAACTCGCTTTCTTGTGAGCTGGCCGCAACACCGCAGGATTGCTTCAGGCCCTAATCTGGTTCCGGCACGGCACGCTGAGCCTTTGGTTAATTCCTCTTCCTGGTGGGAAATGAGAGTTAAATTTGCCCGTCCAGACACCTCCAGCTAGTCTCTCATTGGTTCTCCCTATTCCTGTTCATCTTCCGCAGAAATTGCAAACTGGGCCAAACAGGAGGTTAAAGGCACTGACTCTCCAAGTCGGGAGAGTGTTAGTAAAGCGTCTGCAATGTTGCACCCGAGTACCAGGGGACGAGAACGGAGACGTATTTGAACACGTCTCCCGGTCACACGGTTGATCATACTCTGGGTTCCACATGCATATTTTAGCTGAAGGAAGAATCCCTTAAACCTGGAGAGTTGAGACCTGTGGAATGGGTACCATGCAATATGACTTCAAAGGGTCTTCATTTGCTCACCGAACCTCTCCAATCCTATCACTGCTGCATTTATGCCCCTGTACACACGCTTGATTCCCTTTCTGAGACATAGCAATCCATAGGTTTTAAGATACTTACTAGTCAGGTACATTCTTAGGCGTTTAATATGGGGTGTTGAGTCCATTTCGTTGAGCAAGGAGTAGCTCTTGTCTATTCCATATTTGGCTTAAGGAACTTACTCTGTGCTCATTTCAATCTCTGGTTTTATGCAGCACCCCAACTCACCTTTCCCCTTAAGCAAGGATAAGTTGGTTTTCTAAATTTGAGACCCTGTTCTGTTTTGTAATCCAGTTCCTGTGTAGCCAAGTTTACATTCCGTGTATTAGTGATATCTTATGATGTTTCTTTTTCTGCGTGACTTATTTCAGGTAGAATCATCATACCTGAATCCACTCATTATGCTGCTACGGGCCTGATGACATAGATGTCAGTGCTGAGTGATATTGCATTGTACGTAAGTACCACAACTTCTTCATCCATTTTTCACTTTCTGCGATATTGAACTTGTACCGTAAACGAGGTTCTTGTAAACAGAGCCATCCCAAACTTTGGGGTGGCTGTGTCTTTTTGATTTTCATTTCCCTAAGCTAAAGGACCATAAGTGGAAGTGCCCTAGGCTCTGTTGCTTTGTTTTTTAGATGTTTCAGGAAACACCATACACTTCTCCCGAGTGGCTGTTGGCAATTTACATCCCGCCCATCAGCATAACAAGGCTCCCAGTTCTCCATGGCCTGTCCTGCCTTTCTGGATTTTACACTTTTTTCAGATGGCCCTTTTGACCGGGGGAAGTGAGACTTCATTGTAGTGCAGATTTCCTTTGCAAGCTTGCTTGGTTGGCCAAAAAGGGCGTATGCGTTTTTTCCTGAATATATCCAGGAAAAAACGCATACGCCCTTTTTGGCCAAGTGCATCATTGTGGACCTTCTGCCTCTTTTCCTATGCTTTAAATGCCATTCCAGTCTACCTCCTGAAATCGGTTTCCTGCAATTCTGCCCCGCTTTCAAGTCCTCTTGGCAGCCTTACTTCAGTATATTTTTGGACGATAGCTGTCATTTATAACTCTGCAGATTTGTGAATTACAGTGCCCCTGAGCTCCTTTCTTCAACTCGCTTTCTTGTGAGCTGGCCGCAACACCGTAGGATTGCTTCAGGCCCTAAACTGGTTCCGGCACGGCACGCTGAGCCTTTGGTTAATTCCTCTTCCTGGTGGGAAATGAGAGTTAAATTTGCCCGTCCAGACACCTCCAGCTAGTCTCTCATTGGTTCTCCCTATTCCTGTTCATCTTCCGCAGAAATTGCAAACTGGGACAAACAGGAGGTTAAAGGCACTGACTCTCCAAGTCGGGAGAGTGTTAGTAAAGCGTCTGGAATGTTGCACCCGAGTACCAGGGGACGAGAACGGAGACGTATTTGAACACGTCTCCCGATCACACGGTTGATCATACTCTGGGTTCCACATGCATGTTTTAGCTGAAGGAAGAATCCCTTAAACCTGGAGAGTTGAGACCCGTGGAATGGGTCCCATGCAATATGACTTCAAAGGGTCTTCATTTGCTCACCGAACCTCTCCAATCCTATCACTGCTGCGTTTATGCCCCTGTACACACGCTTGATTCCCTTTCGGAGACATAACAATCCATAGGTTTTAAGATACTTACTAGTCAGGTACATTCTTAGGCGTTTAATATGGGGTGTTGAGTCCATTTCGTTGAGCAAGGAGTAGCTCTTGTCTATTCCATATTTGGCTTAAGGAACTTACTCTGTGCTCATTTCAATCTCTGGTTTTATGCAGCACCCCAACTCACCTTTCCCCTTAAGCAAGCATAAGTTGGTTTTCTAAATTTGAGACCCTGTTCTGTTTTGTAATCCAGTTCCTGTGTAGCCTAGTTTACATTCCGTGTATTAGTGATATCTTATGATGTTTCTTTTTCTGCGTGACTTATTTCAGGTAGAATCATCCTACCTGAATCCACTCATTATGCTGCTACGGGCCTGATGACATAGATGTCAGTGCTGAGTGATATTGCATTGTACGTAAGTACCACAACTTCTTCATCCATTTTTCACTTTCTGCGATATTGAACTTGTACCGTAAACGAGGTTCTTGTAAACAGAGCCGTCCCAAACTTTGGCGTGGCTGTGTCTTTTTGATTTTCATTTCCCTAAGCTAAAGGACCATAAGTGGAAGTGCCCTAGGCTCTGGTGCTTTGTTTTTTAGATGTTTCAGGAAACACCATACACTTCTCCCGAGTGTCTGTTGGCAATTTACATCCCGCCCATCAGCATAAAAAGGCTCCCAGTTCTCCATGGCTTGTCCTGCCTTTCTGGATTTTACACTTTATTCAGATGGCCCTTTTGACCGGGGGGGGGGGGAAGTGAGCCTTCATTGTAGTGCAGATTTCCTTTGCAAGCTTGCTTGGTTGGCCAAAAAAGGCGTATGCGTTTTTTCCTGAATATATTCAGGAAAAAACGCATACGCCCTTTTTGGCCAAGTGCATCATTGTGGACGTTCTGCCTCTTTTCCTATGCTTTCAATGCAATTCCAGTCTACCTCCTGAAATCGGTTTCCTGCAATTCTGCCCCGCTTTCAAGTCCTCTTGGCAGCCTTACTTCAGTATATTTTTGGACGATAGCTGTCATTTATAACTCTGCAGGTTTGTGAATTTCAGTGCCACTGAGCTCCTTTCTTCAACTCGCTTTCTTGTGAGCTGGCCGCAACACCGCAGGATTGCTTCAGGCCCTAATCTGGTTCCGGCACGGCACGCTGAGCCTTTGGTTAATTCCTCTTCCTGGTGGGAAATGAGAGTTAAATTTGCCCGTCCAGACACCTCCAGCTAGTCTCTCATTGGTTCTCCCTATTCCTGTTCATCTTCCGCAGAAATTGCAAACTGGGCCAAACAGGAGGTTAAAGGCACTGACTCTCCAAGTCGGGAGAGTGTTAGTAAAGCGTCTGGAATGTTGCACCCGAGTACCAGGGGACGAGAACGGAGACGTATTTGAACACGTCTCCCGGTCACACGGTTGATCATACTCTGGGTTCCACATGCATATTTTAGCTGAAGGAAGAATCCCTTAAACCTGGAGAGTTGAGACCTGTGGAATGGGTACCATGCAATATGACTTCAAAGGGTCTTCATTTGCTCACCGAACCTCTCCAATCCTATCACTGCTGCGTTTATGCCCCTGTACACACGCTTGATTCCCTTTCTGAGACATAGCAATCCATAGGTTTTAAGATACTTACTAGTCAGGTACATTCTTAGGCATTTAATATGGGGTGTTGAGTCCATTTCGTTGAGCAAGGAGTAGCTCTTGTCTATTCCATATTTGGCTTAAGGAACTTACTCTGTGCTCATTTCAATCTCTGGTTTTATGCAGCACCCCAACTCACCTTTCCCCTTAAGCAAGGATAAGTTGGTTTTCTAAATTTGAGACCCTGTTCTGTTTTGTAATCCAGTTCCTGTGTAGCCAAGTTTACATTCCGTGTATTAGTGATATCTTATGATGTTTCTTTTTCTGCGTGACTTATTTCAGGTAGAATCATCATACCTGAATCCACTCATTATGCTGCTACGGGCCTGATGACATAGATGTCAGTGCTGAGTGATATTGCATTGTACGTAAGTACCACAACTTCTTCATCCATTTTTCACTTTCTGCGATATTGAACTTGTACCGTAAACGAGGTTCTTGTAAACAGAGCCATCCCAAACTTTGGGGTGGCTGTGTCTTTTTGATTTTCATTTCCCTAAGCTAAAGGACCATAAGTGGAAGTGCCCTAGGCTCTGTTGCGTTGTTTTTTAGATGTTTCAGGAAACACCATACACTTCTCCCGAGTGGCTGTTGGCAATTTACATCCCGCCCATCAGCATAACAAGGCTCCCAGTTCTCCATGGCCTGTCCTGCCTTTCTGGATTTTACACTTTTTTCAGATGGCCCTTTTGACCGGGGGAAGTGAGACTTCATTGTAGTGCAGATTTCCTTTGCAAGCTTGCTTGGTTGGCCAAAAAGGGCGTATGCGTTTTTTCCTGAATATATTCAGGAAAAAACGCATACGCCCTTTTTGGCCAAGTGCATCATTGTGGACCTTCTGCCTCTTTTCCTATGCTTTAAATACCATTCCAGTCTACCTCCTGAAATCGGTTTCCTGCAATTCTGCCCCGCTTTCAAGTCCTCTTGGCAGCCTTACTTCAGTATATTTTTGGACGATAGCTGTCATTTATAACTCTGCAGGTTTGTGAATTACAGTGCCCCTGAGCTCCTTTCTTCAACTCGCTTTCTTGTGAGCTGGCCGCAACACCGTAGGATTGCTTCAGGCCCTAAACTGGTTCCGGCACGGCACGCTGAGCCTTTGGTTAATTCCTCTTCCTGGTGGGAAATGAGAGTTAAATTTGCCCGTCCAGACACCTCCAGCTAGTCTCTCATTGGTTCTCCCTATTCCAGTTCATCTTCCGCAGAAATTGCAAACTGGGTCAAACAGGAGGTTAAAGGCACTGACTCTCCAAGTCGGGAGAGTGTTACTAAAGCGGCTGGAATGTTGCACCCGAGTACCAGGGGATGAGAATGGAGACGTATTTGAACACGTCTCCGATCACACGGTTGATCCTACTCTGGGTTCCACATGCATGTTTTAGCTGAAGGAAGAATCCCTTAAACCTGGAGAGTTGAGACCCGTGGAATGGGTACCATGTAATATGACTTCAAAGGGTCTTCATTTGCTCACCGAACCTCTCCAATCCTATCACTGCTGCGTTTATGCCCCTGTACACACGCTTGATTCCCTTTCGGAGACATAGCAATCCATAGGTTTTAAGATACTTACTAGTCAGGTACATTCTTAGGCGTTTAATATGGGGTGCTGAGTCCATTTCGTTGAGCAAGGAGTAGCTCTTGTCTATTCCATATTTGGCTTAAGGAACTTACTCTGTGCTCATTTCAATCTCTGGTTTTATGCAGCACCCCAACTCACCTTTCCCCTTAAGCAAGGATAAGTTGGTTTTCTAAATTTGAGACCCTGTTCTGTTTTGTAATCCAGTTCCTGTGTAGCCAAGTTTACATTCCGTGTATTAGTGATATCTTATGATGTTTCTTTTTCTGTGTGACTTATTTCAGGTAGAATCATCATACCTGAATCCACTCATTATGCTGCTACGGGCCTGATGACATAGATGTCAGTGCTGAGTGATATTGCATTGTACGTAAGTACCACAACTTCTTCATCCATTTTTCACTTTCTGCGATATTGAACTTGTACCGTAAACGAGGTTCTTGTAAACAGAGCCGTCCCAAACTTTGGGGTGGCTGTGTCTTTTTGATTTTCATTTCCCTAAGCTAAAGGACCATAAGTGGAAGTGCCCTAGGCTCTGTTGCTTTGTTTTTTAGATGTTTCAGGAAACACCATAGACTTCTCCCGAGTGGCTGTTGGCAATTTACATCCCGCCCATCAGCATAACAAGGCTCCCAGTTCTCCATGGCCTGTCCTGCCTTTCTGGATTTTACACTTTTTTCTGATGGCCCTTTTGACCGGGGGGAAGTGAGACTTCATTGTAGTGCAGATTTCCTTTGCAAGCTTGCTTGGTTGGCCAAAAAGGGCGTATGCGTTTTTTCCTGAATATATTCAGGAAAAAACGCATACGCCCTTTTTGGCCAAGTGCATCATTGTGGACGTTCTGCCTCTTTTCCTATGCTTTAAATGCAATTCCAGTCTACCTCCTGAAATCGGTTTCCTGCAATTCTGCCCCGCTTTCAAGTCCTCTTGGCAGCCTTACTTCAGTATATTTTTGGACGATAGCTGTCATTTATAACTCTGCAGGTTTGTGAATTACAGTGCCCCTGAGCTCCTTTCTTCAACTCGCTTTCTTGTGAGCTGGCCGCAACACCGCAGAATTGCTTCAGGCGCTAATCTGGTTCTGGCACGGCACGCTGAGGCTTTGGTTAATTCCTCTTCCTGGTGGGAAATGAGAGTTAAATTTGCCCGTCCAGACACCTCCAGCTAGTCTCTCATTGGTTCTCCCTATTCCTGTTCATCTTCCGCAGAAATTGCAAACTGGGCCAAACAGGAGGTTAAAGGCACTGACTCTCCAAGTCGGGAGAGTGTTAGTAAAGCGGCTGGAATGTTGCACCCGAGTACCAGGGGACGAGAACGGAGACGTATTTGAACACGTCTCCCGATCACACGGTTGATCATACTCTGGGTTCCACATGCATGTTTTAGCTGAAGGAAGAATCCCTTAAACCTGGAGAGTTGAGACCTGTGGAACGGGTCCCATGCAATATGACTTCAAAGGGTCTTCATTTGCTCACCGAACCTCTCCAATCCTATCACTGCTGCGTTTATGCCCCTGTACACACGCTTGATTCCCTTTCGGAGACATAGCAATCCATAGGTTTTAAGATACTTACTAGTCAGGTACATTCTTAGGCGTTTAATATGGGGTGTTGAGTCCATTTCGTTGAGCAAGGAGTAGCTCTTGTCTATTCCATATTTGGCTTAAGGAACTTACTCTGTGCTCATTTCAATCTCTGGTTTTATGCAGCACCCCAACTCACCTTTCCCCTTAAGCAAGCATAAGTTGGTTTTCTAAATTTGAGACCCTGTTCTGTTTTGTAATCCAGTTCCTGTGTAGCCAAGTTTACATTCCGTGTATTAGTGATATCTTATGATGTTTCTTTTTCTGTGTGACTTATTTCAGGTAGAATCATCATACCTGAATCCACTCATTATGCTGCTACGGGCCTGATGACATAGATGTCAGCGCTGAGTGATATTGCATTGTACGTAAGTACCACAACTTCTTCATCCATTTTTCACTTTCTGCGATATTGAACTTGTACCGTAAACGAGGTTCTTGTAAACAGAGCCGTCCCAAACTTTGGGGTGGCTGTGTCTTTTTGATTTTCATTTCCCTAAGCTAAAGGACCATAAGTGGAAGTGCCCTAGGCTCTGTTGCTTTGTTTTTTAGATGTTTCAGGAAACTCCATACACTTCTCCCGAGTGGCTGTTGGCAATTTACATCCCGCCCATCAGCATAACAAGGCTCCCAGTTCTCCATGGCCTGTCCTGCCTTTCTGGATTTTACACTTTTTTCAGATGGCCCTTTTGACCGGGGGGAAGTGAGACTTCATTGTAGTGCAGATTTCCTTTGCAAGCTTGCTTGGTTGGCCAAAAAGGGCGTATGCGTTTTTTCCTGAATATATTCAGGAAAAAACGCATACGCCCTTTTTGGCCAAGTGCATCATTGTGGACCTTCTGCCTCTTTTCCTATACTTTAAATGCCATTCCAGTCTACCTCCTGAAATCGGTTTCCTGCAATTCTGCCCCGCTTTCAAGTCCTCTTGGCAGCCTTACTTCAGTATATTTTTGGACGATAGCTGTCATTTATAACTCTGCAGGTTTGTGAATTACAATGCCCCTGAGCTCCTTTCTTCAACTCGCTTTCTTGTGAGCTGGCCGCAACACCACAGGATTGCTTCAGTCCCTAATCTGGTTCCGGCACGGCACGCTGAGCCTTTGGTTAATTCCTCTTCCTGGTGGGAAATGAGAGTTAAATTTGCCCGTCCAGACACCTCCAGCTAGTCTCTCATTGGTTCTCCCTATTCCTGTTCATCTTCCGCAGAAATTGCAAACTTGGTCAAACAGGAGGTTAAAGGCACTGACTCTCCAAGTCAGGAGAGTGTTAGTAAAGCGTCTGCAATGTTGCACCCGAGTACCAGGGGACGAGAACGGAGACATATTTGAACACGTCTCCGATCACACGGTTGATCATACTCTGGGTTCCACATGCATGTTTTAGCTGAAGGAAGAATCCCTTAAACATGGAGAGTTGAGACCCGTGGAATGGGTACCATGTAATATGACTTCAAAGGGTCTTCATTTGCTCACCGAACCTCTCCAATCCTATCACTGCTGCATTTATGCCCCTGTACACACACTTGATTCCCTTTCGGAGACATAGCAATCCATAGGTTTTAAGATACTTACTAGTCAGGTACATTCTTAGGCGTTTAATATGGGGTGTTGAGTCCATTTCGTTGAGCAAGGAGTAGCTCTTGTCTATTCCATATTTGGCTTAAGGAACTTACTCTGTGCTCATTTCAATCTCTGGTTTTATGCAGCACCCCAACTCACCTTTCCCCTTAAGCAAGGATAAGTTGGTTTTCTAAATTTGAGACCCTGTTCTGTTTTGTAATCCAGTTCCTGTGTAGCCAAGTTTACATTACGTGTATTAGTGATATCTTATGATGTTTCTTTTTCTGTGTGACTTATTTCAGGTAGAATCATCATACCTGAATCCACTCATTATGCTGCTACGGGCCTGATGACATAGATGTCAGTGCTGAGTGATATTGCATTGTACGTAAGTACCACAACTTCTTCATCCATTTTTCACTTTCTGCGATATTGAACTTGTACCGTAAACGAGGTTCTTGTAAACAGAGCCGTCCCAAACTTTGGGGTGGCTGTGTCTTTTTGATTTTCATTTCCCTAAGCTAAAGGACCATAAGTGGAAGTGCCCTAGGCTCTGTTGCTTTGTTTTTTAGATGTTTCAGGAAACTCCATACACATCTCCCGAGTGGCTGTTGGCAATTTACATCCCGCCCATCAGCATAACAAGGCTCCCAGTTCTCCATGGCCTGTCCTGCCTTTCTGGATTTTACACTTTTTTCAGATGGCCCTTTTGACCGGGGGGAAGTGAGACTTCATTGTAGTGCAGATTTCCTTTGCAAGCTTGCTTGGTTGGCCAAAAAGGGCGTATGCGTTTTTTCCTGAATATATTCAGGAAAAAACGCATACGCCCTTTTTGGCCAAGTGCATCATTGTGGACCTTCTGCCTCTTTTCCTATACTTTAAATGCCATTCCAGTCTACCTCCTGAAATCGGTTTCCTGCAATTCTGCCCCGCTTTCAAGTCCTCTTGGCAGCCTTACTTCAGTATATTTTTGGACGATAGCTGTCATTTATAACTCTGCAGGTTTGTGAATTACAGTGCCCCTGAGCTCCTTTCTTCAACTCGCTTTCTTGTGAGCTGGCCGCAACACCGTAGGATTGCTTCAGGCCCTAATCTGGTTCCGGCACGGCACGCTGAGCCTTTGGTTAATTCCTCTTCCTGGTGGGAAATGAGAGTTAAATTTGCCCGTCCAGACACCTCCAGCTAGTCTCTCATTGGTTCTCCCTATTCCTGTTCATCTTCCGCAGAAATTGCAAACTGGGTCAAACAGGAGGTTAAAGGCACTGACTCTCCAAGTCGGGAGAGTGTTAGTAAAGCGTCTGGAATGTTGCACCCGAGTACCAGGGGACGAGAACGGAGACATATTTGAACACGTCTCCGATCACACGGTTGATCATACTCTGGGTTCCACATGCATGTTTTAGCTGAAGGAAGAATCCCTTAAACATGGAGAGTTGAGACCCGTGGAATCGGTACCATGTAATATGACTTCAAAGGGTCTTCATTTGCTCACCGAACCTCTCCAATCCTATCACTGCTGCGTTTATGCCCCTGTACACACACTTGATTCCCTTTCGGAGACATAGCAATCCATAGGTTTTAAGATACTTACTAGTCAGGTACATTCTTAGGCGTTTAATATGGGGTGTTGAGTCCATTTCGTTGAGCAAGGAGTAGCTCTTGTCTATTCCATATTTGGCTTAAGGAACTTACTCTGTGCTCATTTCAATCTCTGGTTTTATGCAGCCCCCCAACTCACCTTTCCCCTTAAGCAAGGATAAGTTGGTTTTCTAAATTTGAGACCCTGTTCTGTTTTGTAATCCAGTTCCTGTGTAGCCAAGTTTACATTCCGTGTATTAGTGATATCTTATGATGTTTCTTTTTCTGTGTGACTTATTTCAGGTAGAATCATCATACCTGAATCCACTCATTATGCTGCTACGGGCCTGATGACATAGATGTCAGTGCTGAGTGATATTGCATTGTACGTAAGTACCACAACTTCTTCATCCATTTTTCACTTTCTGCGATATTGAACTTGTACCGTAAACGAGGTTCTTGTAAACAGAGCCGTCCCAAACTTTGGGGTGGCTGTGTCTTTTTGATTTTCATTTCCCTAAGCTAAAGGACCATAAGTGGAAGTGCCCTAGGCTCTGTTGCTTTGTTTTTTAGATGTTTCAGGAAACACCATACACTTCTCCCGAGTGGCTGTTGGCAATTTACATCCCGCCCATCAGCATAACAAGGCTCCCAGTTCTCCATGGCCTGTCCTGCCTTTCTGGATTTTACACTTTTTTCAGATGGCCCTTTTGACCGGGGGGAAGTGAGACTTCATTGTAGTGCAGATTTCCTTTGCAAGCTTGCTTGGTTGGCCAAAAAGGGCGTATGCGTTTTTTCCTGAATATATTCAGGAAAAAACGCATACGCCCTTTTTGGCCAAGTGCATCATTGTGGACGTTCTGCCTCTTTTCCTATGCTTGAAATGCAATTCCAGTCTACCTCCTGAAATCGGTTTCCTGCAATTCTGCCCCGCTTTCAAGTCCTCTTGGCAACCTTACTTCAGTATATTTTTGGACGATAGCTGTCATTTATAACTCTGCAGGTTTGTGAATTACAGTGCCCCTGAGCTCCTTTCTTCAACTCGCTTTCTGGTGAGCTGGCCGCAACACCGCAGGATTGCTTCAGGCCCTAATCTGGTTCCGGCATGGCACGCTGAGCCTTTGGTTAATTCCTCTTCCTGGTGGGAAATGAGAGTTAAATTTGCCCGTCCAGACACCTCCAGCTAGTCTCTCATTGGTTCTCCCTATTCCTGTTCATCTTCCGCAGAAACTGCAAACTGGGCAAAACAGGAGGTTAAAGGCATTGACTCTCCAAGTCGGGAGAGTGTTAGTAAAGCATCTGGAATGTTGCACCCGAGTACCAGGGGACGAGAACGGAGACGTATTTGAACACGTCTCCCGATCACACGGTTGATCATACTCTGGGTTCCACATGCATGTTTTAGCTGAAGTAAGAATCCCTTAAACCTGGAGAGTTGAGACCCGTGGAATGGGTACCATGCAATATGACTTCAAAGGGTCTTCATTTGCTCACCGAACCACTCCAATCCTATCACTGCTGCGTTTATGCCCCTGTACACATGCTTGATTCCCTTTCAGAGACATAGCAATCCATAGGTTTTAAGATACTTACTAGTCAGGTACATTCTTAGGCGTTTAATATGGGGTGTTGAGTCCATTTCATTGAGCAAGGAGTAGCTCTTGTCTATTCCATATTTGGCTTAAGGAACTTACTCTGTGCTCGTTTCAATCTCTGGTTTTATGCAGCACCCCAACTCACCTTTCCCCTTAAGCAAGCATAAGTTGGTTTTCTAAATTTGAGACCCTGTTCTGTTTTGTAATCCAGTTCCTGTGTAGCCAAGTTTACATTCCGTGTTTTAGTGATATCTTATGATGTTTCTTTTTCTGCGTGACTTATTTCATTTAGAATCATCATACCTGAATCCACTCATTATGCTGCTACGGGCCTGATGACATAGATGTCAGTGCTGAGTGATATTGCATTGTACGTAAGTACCACAACTTCTTCATCCATTTTTCACTTTCTGCGATATTGAACTTGTACTGTAAACGAGGTTCTTGTAAACAGAGCCGTCCCAAACTTTGGGGTGGCTGTGTCTTTTTCATTTTCATTTCCCTAAGCTAAAGGACCATAAGTGGAAGTGCCCTAGGCTCTGTTGCTTTGTTTTTTAGATGTTTCAGGAAACACCATACACTTCTCCCGAGTGGCTGTTGGCAATTTACATCCCGCCCATCAGCATAACAAGGCTCCCAGTTCTCCATGGCCTGTCCTGCCTTTCTGGATTTTACACTTTATTCAGATGGCCCTTTTGACCGGGGGGGGGGGGGAAGTGAGCCTTCATTGTCGTGCAGATTTCCTTTGCAAGCTTGCTTGGTTGGCCAAAAAGGGCGTATGCGTTTTTTCCTGAATATATTCAGGAAAAAACGCATACGCCCTTTTTGGCCAAGTGCATCATTGTGGACGTTCTGCCTCTTTTCCTATGCTTTCAATGCAATTCCAGTCTACCTCCTGAAATCGGTTTCCTGCAATTCTGCCCCGCTTTCAAGTCCTCTTGGCAGCCTTACTTCAGTATATTTTTGGACGATAGCTGTCATTTATAACTCTGCAGGTTTGTGAATTACAGTGCCCCTGAGCTCCTTTCTTCAACTCGCTTTCTTGTGAGCTGGCCGCAACACCGCAGGATTGCTTCAGGCCCTAATCTGGTTCCGGCACGGCACGCTGAGCCTTTGGTTAATTCCTCTTCCTGGTGGGAAATGAGAGTTAAATTTGCCCGTCCAGACACCTCCAGCTAGTCTCTCATTGGTTCTCCCTATTCCTGTTCATCTTCCGCAGAAATTGCAAACTGGGCCAAACAGGAGGTTAAAGGCACTGACTCTCCAAGTCGGGAGAGTGTTAGTAAAGCGTCTGGAATGTTGCACCCGAGTACCAGGGGATGAGAACGGAGACGTATTTGAACACGTCTCCCGGTCACACGGTTGATCATACTCTGGGTTCCACATGCATATTTTAGCTGAAGGAAGAATCCCTTAAACCTGGAGAGTTGAGACCTGTGGAATGGGTACCATGCAATATGACTTCAAAGGGTCTTCATTTGCTCACCGAACCTCTCCAATCCTATCACTGCTGCGTTTATGCCCCTGTACACACGCTTGATTCCCTTTCGGAGACATAGCAATCCATAGGTTTTAAGATACTTACTAGTCAGGTACATTCTTAGGCGTTTAATATGGGGTGTTGAGTCCATTTCGTTGAGCAAGGAGTAGCTCTTGTGTATTCCATATTTGGCTTAAGGAACTTACTCTGTGCTCATTTCAATCTCTGGTTTTATGCAGCACCCCAACTCACCTTTCCCCTTAAGCAAGCATAAGTTGGTTTTCTAAATTTGAGACCCTGTTCTGTTTTGTAATCCAGTTCCTGTGTAGCCAAGTTTACATTCCGTGTATTAGTGATATCTTATGATGTTTCTTTTTCTGCGTGACATATTTCAGGTAGAATCATCATACCTGAATCCACTCATTATGCTGCTACGGGCCTGATGACATAGATGTCAGTGCTGAGTGATATTGCATTGTACGTAAGTACCACAACTTCTTCATCCATTTTTCACTTTCTGCGATATTGAACTTGTACCGTAAACGAGGTTCTTGTAAACAGAGCCGTCCCAAACTTTGGGGTGGCTGTGTCTTTTTGATTTTCATTTCCCTAAGCTAAAGGACCATAAGTGGAAGTGCCCTAGGCTCTGTTGCTTTGTTTTTTAGATGTTTCAGGAAACACCATAGACTTCTCCCGAGTGGCTGTTGGCAATTTACATCCCGCCCATCAGCATAACAAGGCTCCCAGTTCTCCATAGCCTGTCCTGCCTTTCTGGATTTTACACTTTTTTCTGATGGCCCTTTTGACCGGGGGGAAGTGAGACTTCATTGTAGTGCAGATTTCCTTTGCAAGCTTGCTTGGTTGGCCAAAAAGGGCGTATGCGTTTTTTCCTGAATATATTCAGGAAAAAACGCATACGCCCTTTTTGGCCAAGTGCATCATTGTGGACGTTCTGCCTCTTTTCCTATGCTTTAAATGCAATTCCAGTCTACCTCCTGAAATCGGTTTCCTGCAATTCTGCCCCGCTTTCAAGTCCTCTTGGCAGCCTTACTTCAGTATATTTTTGGACGATAGCTGTCATTTATAACTCTGCAGGTTTGTGAATTACAGTGCCCCTGAGCTCCTTTCTTCAACTCGCTTTCTTGTGAGCTGGCCGCAACACCGCAGAATTGCTTCAGGCGCTAATCTGGTTCTGGCACGGCACGCTGAGGCTTTGGTTAATTCCTCTTCCTGGTGGGAAATGAGAGTTAAATTTGCCCGTCCAGACACCTCCAGCTAGTCTCTCATTGGTTCTCCCTATTCCTGTTCATCTTCCGCAGAAATTGCAAACTGGGCCAAACAGGAGGTTAAAGGCACTGACTCTCCAAGTCGGGAGAGTGTTAGTAAAGCGGCTGGAATGTTGCACCCGAGTACCAGGGGACGAGAACGGAGACGTATTTGAACACGTCTCCCGATCACACGGTTGATCATACTCTGGGTTCCACATGCATGTTTTAGCTGAAGGAAGAATCCCTTAAACCTGGAGAGTTGAGACCTGTGGAACGGGTCCCATGCAATATGACTTCAAAGGGTCTTCATTTGCTCACCGAACCTCTCCAATCCTATCACTGCTGCGTTTATGCCCCTGTACACACGCTTGATTCCCTTTCGGAGACATAGCAATCCATAGGTTTTAAGATACTTACTAGTCAGGTACATTCTTAGGCGTTTAATATGGGGTGTTGAGTCCATTTCGTTGAGCAAGGAGTAGCTCTTGTCTATTCCATATTTGGCTTAAGGAACTTACTCTGTGCTCATTTCAATCTCTGGTTTTATGCAGCACCCCAACTCACCTTTCCCCTTAAGCAAGCATAAGTTGGTTTTCTAAATTTGAGACCCTGTTCTGTTTTGTAATCCAGTTCCTGTGTAGCCAAGTTTACATTCCGTGTATTAGTGATATCTTATGATGTTTCTTTTTCTGTGTGACTTATTTCAGGTAGAATCATCATACCTGAATCCACTCATTATGCTGCTACGGGCCTGATGACATAGATGTCAGCGCTGAGTGATATTGCATTGTACGTAAGTACCACAACTTCTTCATCCATTTTTCACTTTCTGCGATATTGAACTTGTACCGTAAACGAGGTTCTTGTAAACAGAGCCGTCCCAAACTTTGGGGTGGCTGTGTCTTTTTGATTTTCATTTCCCTAAGCTAAAGGACCATAAGTGGAAGTGCCCTAGGCTCTGTTGCTTTGTTTTTTAGATGTTTCAGGAAACTCCATACACTTCTCCCCAGTGGCTGTTGGCAATTTACATCCCGCCCATCAGCATAACAAGGCTCCCAGTTCTCCATGGCCTGTCCTGCCTTTCTGGATTTTACACTTTTTTCAGATGGCCCTTTTGACCGGGGGGAAGTGAGACTTCATTGTAGTGCAGATTTCCTTTGCAAGCTTGCTTGGTTGGCCAAAAAGGGCGTATGCGTTTTTTCCTGAATATATTCAGGAAAAAACGCATACGCCCTTTTTGGCCAAGTGCATCATTGTGGACCTTCTGCCTCTTTTCCTATACTTTAAATGCCATTCCAGTCTACCTCCTGAAATCGGTTTCCTGCAATTCTGCCCCGCTTTCAAGTCCTCTTGGCAGCCTTACTTCAGTATATTTTTGGACGATAGCTGTCATTTATAACTCTGCAGGTTTGTGAATTACAATGCCCCTGAGCTCCTTTCTTCAACTCGCTTTCTTGTGAGCTGGCCGCAACACCACAGGATTGCTTCAGTCCCTAATCTGGTTCCGGCACGGCACGCTGAGCCTTTGGTTAATTCCTCTTCCTGGTGGGAAATGAGAGTTAAATTTGCCCGTCCAGACACCTCCAGCTAGTCTCTCATTGGTTCTCCCTATTCCTGTTCATCTTCCGCAGAAATTGCAAACTGGGTCAAACAGGAGGTTAAAGGCACTGACTCTCCAAGTCAGGAGAGTGTTAGTAAAGCGTCTGCAATGTTGCACCCGAGTACCAGGGGACGAGAACGGAGACATATTTGAACACGTCTCCGATCACACGGTTGATCATACTCTGGGTTCCACATGCATGTTTTAGCTGAAGGAAGAATCCCTTAAACATGGAGAGTTGAGACCCGTGGAATGGGTACCATGTAATATGACTTCAAAGGGTCTTCATTTGCTCACCGAACCTCTCCAATCCTATCACTGCTGCATTTATGCCCCTGTACACACACTTGATTCCCTTTCGGAGACATAGCAATCCATAGGTTTTAAGATACTTACTAGTCAGGTACATTCTTAGGCGTTTAATATGGGGTGTTGAGTCCATTTCGTTGAGCAAGGAGTAGCTCTTGTCTATTCCATATTTGGCTTAAGGAACTTACTCTGTGCTCATTTCAATCTCTGGTTTTATGCAGCACCCCAACTCACCTTTCCCCTTAAGCAAGGATAAGTTGGTTTTCTAAATTTGAGACCCTGTTCTGTTTTGTAATCCAGTTCCTGTGTAGCCAAGTTTACATTACGTGTATTAGTGATATCTTATGATGTTTCTTTTTCTGTGTGACTTATTTCAGGTAGAATCATCATACCTGAATCCACTCATTATGCTGCTACGGGCCTGATGACATAGATGTCAGTGCTGAGTGATATTGCATTGTACGTAAGTACCACAACTTCTTCATCCATTTTTCACTTTCTGCGATATTGAACTTGTACCGTAAACGAGGTTCTTGTAAACAGAGCCGTCCCAAACTTTGGGGTGGCTGTGTCTTTTTGATTTTCATTTCCCTAAGCTAAAGGACCATAAGTGGAAGTGCCCTAGGCTCAGTTGCTTTGTTTTTTAGATGTTTCAGGAAACTCCATACACATCTCCCGAGTGGCTGTTGGCAATTTACATCCCGCCCATCAGCATAACAAGGCTCCCAGTTCTCCATGGCCTGTCCTGCCTTTCTGGATTTTACACTTTTTTCAGATGGCCCTTTTGACCGGGGGGAAGTGAGACTTCATTGTAGTGCAGATTTCCTTTGCAAGCTTGCTTGGTTGGCCAAAAAGGGCGTATGCGTTTTTTCCTGAATATATTCAGGAAAAAACGCATACGCCCTTTTTGGCCAAGTGCATCATTGTGGACCTTCTGCCTCTTTTCCTATACTTTAAATGCCATTCCAGTCTACCTCCTGAAATCGGTTTCCTGCAATTCTGCCCCGCTTTCAAGTCCTCTTGGCAGCCTTACTTCAGTATATTTTTGGACGATAGCTGTCATTTATAACTCTGCAGGTTTGTGAATTACAGTGCCCCTGAGCTCCTTTCTTCAACTCGCTTTCTTGTGAGCTGGCCGCAACACCGTAGGATTGCTTCAGGCCCTAATCTGGTTCCGGCACGGCACGCTGAGCCTTTGGTTAATTCCTCTTCCTGGTGGGAAATGAGAGTTAAATTTGCCCGTCCAGACACCTCCAGCTAGTCTCTCATTGGTTCTCCCTATTCCTGTTCATCTTCCGCAGAAATTGCAAACTGGGCCAAACAGGAGGTTAAAGGCACTGACTCTCCAAGTCGGGAGAGTGTTAGTAAAGCGTCTGGAATGTTGCACCCGAGTACCAGGGGACGAGAACGGAGACATATTTGAACACGTCTCCGATCACACGGTTGATCATACTCTGGGTTCCACATGCATGTTTTAGCTGAAGGAAGAATCCCTTAAACATGGAGAGTTGAGACCCGTGGAATGGGTACCATGCAATATGACTTCAAAGGGTCTTCATTTGCTCACCGAACCTCTCCAATCCTATCACTGCTGCGTTTATGCCCCTGTACACACGCTTGATTCCCTTTCGGAGACATAGCAATCCATAGGTTTTAAGATACTTACTAGTCAGGTACATTCTTAGGCGTTTAATATGGGGTGTTGAGTCCATTTCATTGAGCAAGGAGTAGCTCTTGTCTATTCCATATTTGGCTTAAGGAACTTACTCTGTGCTCGTTTCAATCTCTGGTTTTATGCAGCACCCCAACTCACCTTTCCCCTTAAGCAAGCATAAGTTGGTTTTCTAAATTTGAGACCCTGTTCTGTTTTGTAATCCAGTTCCTGTGTAGCCAAGTTTACATTCCGTGTTTTAGTGATATCTTATGATGTTTCTTTTTCTGCGTGACTTATTTCATTTAGAATCATCATACCTGAATCCACTCATTATGCTGCTACGGGCCTGATGACATAGATGTCAGTGCTGAGTGATATTGCATTGTACGTAAGTACCACAACTTCTTCATCCATTTTTCACTTTCTGCGATATTGAACTTGTACCGTAAACGAGGTTCTTGTAAACAGAGCCGTCCCAAACTTTGGGGTGGCTGTGTCTTTTTGATTTTCATTTCCCTAAGCTAAAGGACCATAAGTGGAAGTGCCCTAGGCTCTGTTGCTTTGTTTTTTAGATGTTTCAGGAAACACCATACACTTCTCCCGAGTGGCTGTTGGCAATTTACATCCCGCCCATCAGCATAACAAGGCTCCCAGTTCTCCATGGCCTGTCCTGCCTTTCTGGATTTTACACTTTATTCAGATGGCCCTTTTGACCGGGGGGGGGAAGTGAGCCTTCATTGTCGTGCAGATTTCCTTTGCAAGCTTGCTTGGTTGGCCAAAAAGGGCGTATGCGTTTTTTCCTGAATATATTCAGGAAAAAACGCATACGCCCTTTTTGGCCAAGTGCATCATTGTGGACGTTCTGCCTCTTTTCCTATGCTTTCAATGCAATTCCAGTCTACCTCCTGAAATCGGTTTCCTGCAATTCTGCCCCGCTTTCAAGTCCTCTTGGCAGCCTTACTTCAGTATATTTTTGGACGATAGCTGTCATTTATAACTCTGCAGGTTTGTGAATTACAGTGCCCCTGAGCTCCTTTCTTCAACTCGCTTTCTTGTGAGCTGGCCGCAACACCGCAGGATTGCTTCAGGCCCTAATCTGGTTCCGGCACGGCACGCTGAGCCTTTGGTTAATTCCTCTTCCTGGTGGGAAATGAGAGTTAAATTTGCCCGTCCAGACACCTCCAGCTAGTCTCTCATTGGTTCTCCCTATTCCTGTTCATCTTCCGCAGAAATTGCAAACTGGGCCAAACAGGAGGTTAAAGGCACTGACTCTCCAAGTCGGGAGAGTGTTAGTAAAGCGTCTGGAATGTTGCACCCGAGTACCAGGGGATGAGATCGGAGACGTATTTGAACACGTCTCCCGGTCACACGGTTGATCATACTCTGGGTTCCACATGCATATTTTAGCTGAAGGAAGAATCCCTTAAACCTGGAGAGTTGAGACCCGTGGAATGGGTACCATGCAATATGACTTCAAAGGGTCTTCATTTGCTCACCGAACCTCTCCAATCCTATCACTGCTGCGTTTATGCCCCTGTACACACGCTTGATTCCCTTTCGGAGACATAGCAATCCATAGGTTTTAAGATACTTACTAGTCAGGTACATTCTTAGGCGTTTAATATGGGGTGTTGAGTCCATTTCGTTGAGCAAGGAGTAGCTCTTGTGTATTCCATATTTGGCTTAAGGAACTTACTCTGTGCTCATTTCAATCTCTGGTTTTATGCAGCACCCCAACTCACCTTTCCCCTTAAGCAAGCATAAGTTGGTTTTCTAAATTTGAGACCCTGTTCTGTTTTGTAATCCAGTTCCTGTGTAGCCAAGTTTACATTCCGTGTATTAGTGATATCTTATGATGTTTCTTTTTCTGCGTGACATATTTCAGGTAGAATCATCATACCTGAATCCACTCATTATGCTGCTACGGGCCTGATGACATAGATGTCAGTGCTGAGTGATATTGCATTGTACGTAAGTACCACAACTTCTTCATCCATTTTTCACTTTCTGCGATATTGAACTTGTACCGTAAACGAGGTTCTTGTAAACAGAGCCATCCCAAACTTTGGGGTGGCTGTGTCTTTTTGATTTTCATTTCCCTAAGCTAAAGGACCATAAGTGGAAGTGCCCTAGGCTCTGTTGCTTTGTTTTTTAGATGTTTCAGGAAACACCATACACTTCTCCCGAGTGGCTGTTGGCAATTTACATCCCGCCCATCAGCATAACAAGGCTCCCAGTTCTCCATGGCCTGTCCTGCCTTTCTGGATTTTACACTTTTTTCAGATGGCCCATTTGACCGGGGGAAGTGAGACTTCATTGTAGTGCAGATTTCCTTTGCAAGCTTGCTTGGTTGGCCAAAAAGGGCGTATGCGTTTTTTCCTGAATATATTCAGGAAAAAACGCATACGCCCTTTTTGGCCAAGTGCATCATTGTGGACCTTCTGCCTCTTTTCCTATGCTTTAAATGCCATTCCAGTCTACCTCCTGAAATCGGTTTCCTGCAATTCTGCCCCGCTTTCAAGTCCTCTTGGCAGCCTTACTTCAGTATATTTTTGGACGATAGCTGTCATTTATAACTCTGCAGGTTTGTGAATTACAGTGCCCCTGAGCTCCTTTCTTCAACTCGCTTTCTTGTGAGCTGGCCGCAACACCGTAGGATTGCTTCAGGCCCTAAACTGGTTCCGGCACGGCACGCTGAGCCTTTGGTTAATTCTTCTTCCTGGTGGGAAATGAGAGTTAAATTTGCCCGTCCAGACACCTCCAGCTAGTCTCTCATGGGTTCTCCCTATTCCGGTTCATCTTCCGCAGAAATTGCAAACTGGGTCAAACAGGAGGTTAAAGGCACTGACTCTCCAAGTCGGGAGAGTGTTAGTAAAGCGGCTGGAATGTTGCACCCGAGTACCAGGGGATGAGAATGGAGACGTATTTGAACACGTCTCCGATCACACGGTTGATGCTACTCTGGGTTCCACATGCATGTTTTAGCTGAAGGAAGAATCCCTTAAACCTGGAGAGTTGAGACCCGTGGAATGTGTACCATGTAATATGACTTCAAAGGGTCTTCATTTGCTCACCGAACCTCTCCAATCCTATCACTGCTGCGTTTATGCCCCTGTACACACGCTTGATTCCCTTTCGGAGACATAGCAATCCATAGGTTTTAAGATACTTACTAGTCAGGTACATTCTTAGGCGTTTAATATGGGGTGCTGAGTCCATTTCGTTGAGCAAGGAGTAGCTCTTGTCTATTCCATATTTGGCTTAAGGAACTTACTCTGTGCTCATTTCAATCTCTGGTTTTATGCAGCACCCCAACTCACCTTTCCCCTTAAGCAAGGATAAGTTGGTTTTCTAAATTTGAGACCCTGTTCTGTTTTGTAATCCAGTTCCTGTGTAGCCAAGTTTACATTCCGTGTATTAGTGATATCTTATGATGTTTCTTTTTCTGTGTGACTTATTTCAGGTAGAATCATCATACCTGAATCCACTCATTATGCTGCTACGGGCCTGATGACATAGATGTCAGTGCTGAGTGATATTGCATTGTACGTAAGTACCACAACTTCTTCATCCATTTTTCACTTTCTGCGATATTGAACTTGTACCGTAAACGAGGTTCTTGTAAACAGAGCCGTCCCAAACTTTGGGGTGGCTGTGTCTTTTTGATTTTCATTTCCCTAAGCTAAAGGACCATAAGTGGAAGTGCCCTAGGCTCTGTTGCTTTGTTTTTTAGATGTTTCAGGAAACACCATACACTTCTCCCGAGTGGCTGTTGGCAATTTACATCCCGCCCATCAGCATAACAAGGCTCCCAGTTCTCCATGGCCTGTCCTGCCTTTCTGGATTTTACACTTTTTTCAGATGGCCCTTTTGACCGGGGGGAAGTGAGACTTCCTTGTAGTGCAGATTTCCTTTGCAAGCTTGCTTGGTTGGCCAAAAAGGGCGTATGCGTTTTTTCCTGAATATATTCAGGAAAAAACGCATACGCCCTTTTTGGCCAAGTGCATCATTGTGGACGTTCTGCCTCTTTTCCTATGCTTGAAATGCAATTCCAGTCTACCTCCTGAAATCGGTTTCCTGCAATTCTGCCCCGCTTTCAAGTCCTCTTGGCAACCTTACTTCAGTATATTTTTGGACGATAGCTGTCATTTATAACTCTGCAGGTTTGTGAATTACAGTGCCCCTGAGCTCCTTTCTTCAACTCGCTTTCTGGTGAGCTGGCCGCAACACCGCAGGATTGCTTCAGGCCCTAATCTGGTTCCGGCACGGCACGCTGAGCCTTTGGTTAATTCCTCTTCCTGGTGGGAAATGAGAGTTAAATTTGCCCGTCCAGACACCTCCAGCTAGTCTCTCATTGGTTCTCCCTATTCCTGTTCATCTTCCGCAGAAACTGCAAACTGGGCAAAACAGGAGGTTAAAGGCATTGACTCTCCAAGTCGGGAGAGTGTTAGTAAAGCGTCTGGAATGTTGCACCCGAGTACCAGGGGATGAGAACTTAGACGTATTTGAACACGTCTCCCGATCACACGGTTGATCATACTCTGGGTTCCACATGCATGTTTTAGCTGAAGGAAGAATCCCTTAAACCTGGAGAGTTGAGACCCGTGGAATGGGTACCATGCAATATGACTTCAAAGGGTCTTCATTTGCTCACCGAACCTCTCCAATCCTATCACTGCTGCGTTTATGCCCCTGTACACACGCTTGATTCCCTTTCGGAGACATAGCAATCCATAGGTTTTAAGATACTTACTAGTCAGGTACATTCTTAGGCGTTTAATATGGGGTGTTGAGTCCATTTCGTTGAGCAAGGAGTAGCTCTTGTCTATTCCATATTTGGCTTAAGGAACTTACTCTGTGCTCATTTCAATCTCTGGTTTTATGCAGCACCCCAACTCACCTTTCCCCTTAAGCAAGCATAAGTTGGTTTTCTAAATTTGAGACCCTGTTCTGTTTTGTAATCCAGTTCCTGTGTAGCCAAGTTTACATTCCGTGTATTAGTGATATCTTATGATGTTTCTTTTTCTGTGTGACTTCTTTCAGGTAGAATCATCATACCTGAATCCACTCATTATGCTGCTACGGGCCTGATGATATAGATGTCATTGCTGAGTGATATTGCATTGTACGTAAGTACCACAACTTCTTCATCCATTTTTCACTTTCTGCGATATTGAACTTGTACCGTAAACGAGGTTCTTGTAAACAGAGCCGTCCCAAACTTTGGGGTGGCTGTGTCTTTTTGATTTTCATTTCCCTAAGCTAAAGGACCATAAGTGGAAGTGCCCTAGGCTCTGTTGCTTTGTTTTTTAGATGTTTCAGGAAACACCATACACTTCTCCCGAGTGGCTGTTGGCAATTTACATCCCGCCCATCAGCATAACAAGGCTCCCAGTTCTCCATGGCCTTCCTGCCTTTCTGGATTTTACACTTTTTTCAGATGGCCCTTTTGACCGGGGGGAAGTGAGACTTCATTGTAGTGCATATTTCCTTCGCAAGCTTGCTTGGTTGGCCAAAAAGGGCGTATGCGTTTTTTCCTGAATATATTCAGGAAAAAACGCATACGCCCTTTTTGGCCAAGTGCATCATTGTGGACGTTCTGCCTCTTTTCCTATGCTTTAAATGCAATTCCAGTCTACCTCCTGAAATCGGTTTCCTGCAATTCTGCCCCGCTTTCAAGTCCTCTTGGCAGCCTTACTTCAGTATATTTTTGGATGATAGCTGTCATTTATAACTCTGCAGGTTTGTGAATTACAGTGCCCCTGAGCTCCTTTCTTCAACTCGCTTTCTTGTGAGCTGGCCGCAACACCACAGGATTGCTTCAGTCCCTAATCTGGTTCCGGCACGGCACGCTGAGCCTTTGGTTAATTCCTCTTCCTGGTGGGAAATGAGAGTTAAATTTGCCCGTCCAGACACCTCCAGCTAGTCTCTCATTGGTTCTCCCTATTCCTGTTCATCTTCCGCAGAAATTGCAAACTGGGCCAAACAGGAGGTTAAAGGCACTGACTCTCCAAGTCGGGAGAGTGTTAGTAAAGCGTCTGGAATGTTGCACCCGAGTACCAGGGGACGAGAACGGAGACATATTTGAACACGTCTCCCGATCACACGGTTGATCATACTCTGGGTTCCACATGCATGTTTTAGCTGAAGGAAGAATCCCTTAAACCTGGAGAGTTGAGACCCGTGGAATGGGTACCATGCAATATGACTTCAAAGGGTCTTCATTTGCTCACCGAACCTCTCCAATCCTATCACTGCTGCGTTTATGCCCCTGTACACACGCTTGATTCCCTTTCGGAGACATAGCAATCCATAGGTTTTAAGATACTTACTAGTCAGGTACATTCTTAGGCGTTTAATATGGGGTGTTGAGTCCATTTGGTTGAGCAAGGAGTAGCTCTTGTCTATTCCATATTTGGCTTAAGGAACTTACTCTGTGCTCATTTCAATCTCTGATTTTATGCAGCACCCCAACTCACCTTTCCCCTTAAGCAAGCATAAGTTAGTTTTCTAAATTTGAGACCCTGTTCTGTTTTGTAATCCAGTTCCTGTGTAGCCAAGTTTACATTCTGTGTATTAGTGATATCTTATGATGTTTCTTTTTCTGCGTGACTTATTTCAGGTAGAATCATCATACCTGAATCCACTCATTATGCTGCTACGGGCCTGATGACATAGATGTCAGTGCTGAGTGATATTACATTGTACGTAAGTACCACAACTTCTTCATCCATTTTTCACTTTCTGCGATATTGAACTTGTACCGTAAACGAGGTTCTTGTAAACAGAGAGGTCCCAAACTTTGGGGTGGCTTTGTCTTTTTGATTTTCATTTCCCTAAGCTAAAGGACCATAAGTGGGAGTGCCCTAGGCTCTGTTGCTTTGTTTTTTAGATGTTTCAGGAAACACCATACACTTCTCCCGAGTGGCTGTTGGCAATTTACATCCCGCCCATCAGCATAACAAGGCTCCCAGTTCTCCATGGCCTGTCCTGCCTTTCTGGATTTTACACTTTTTTCAGATGGCCCTTTTGACCGGGGGGAAGTGAGACTTCATTGTAGTGCAGATTTCCTTTGCAAGCTTGCTTGGTTGGCCAAAAAGGGCGTATGCGTTTTTTCCTGAATATATTCAGGAAAAAACGCATACGCCCTTTTTGGCCAAGTGCATCATTGTGGACCTTCTGCCTCTTTTCCTATACTTTAAATGCCATTCCAGTCTACCTCCTGAAATCGGTTTCCTGCAATTCTGCCCCGCTTTCAAGTCCTCTTGGCAGCCTTACTTCAGTATATTTTTGGACGATAGCTGTCATTTATAACTCTGCAGGTTTGTGAATTACAGTGCCCCTGAGCTCCTTTCTTCAACTCGCTTTCTTGTGAGCTGGCCGCAACACCGTAGGATTGCTTCAGGCCCTAATCTGGTTCCGGCACGGCACGCTGAGCCTTTGGTTAATTCCTCTTCCTGGTGGGAAATGAGAGTTAAATTTGCCCGTCCAGACACCTCCAGCTAGTCTCTCATTGGTTCTCCCTATTCCTGTTCATCTTCCGCAGAAATTGCAAACTGGGTCAAACAGGAGGTTAAAGGCACTGACTCTCCAAGTCGGGAGAGTGTTAGTAAAGCGTCTGCAATGTTGCACCCGAGTACCAGGGGACGAGAACGGAGACATATTTGAACACGTCTCCGATCACACGGTTGATCATACTCTGGGTTCCACATGCATGTTTTAGCTGAAGGAAGAATCCCTTAAACATGGAGAGTTGAGACCCGTGGAATGGGTACCATGTAATATGACTTCAAAGGGTCTTCATTTGCTCACCGAACCTCTCCAATCCTATCACTGCTGCGTTTATGCCCCTGTACACACACTTGATTCCCTTTCGGAGACATAGCAATCCATAGGTTTTAAGATACTTACTAGTCAGGTACATTCTTAGGCGTTTAATATGGGGTGTTGAGTCCATTTCGTTGAGCAAGGAGTAGCTCTTGTCTATTCCATATTTGGCTTAAGGAACTTACTCTGTGCTCATTTCAATCTCTGGTTTTATGCAGCACCCCAACTCACCTTTCCCCTTAAGCAAGGATAAGTTGGTTTTCTAAATTTGAGACCCTGTTCTGTTTTGTAATCCAGTTCCTGTGTAGCCAAGTTTACATTCCGTGTATTAGTGATATCTTATGATGTTTCTTTTTCTGTGTGACTTATTTCAGGTAGAATCATCATACCTGAATCCACTCATTATGCTGCTACGGGCCTGATGACATAGATGTCAGTGCTGAGTGATATTGCATTGTACGTAAGTACCACAACTTCTTCATCCATTTTTCACTTTCTGCGATATTGAACTTGTACCGTAAACGAGGTTCTTGTAAACAGAGCCGTCCCAAACTTTGGGGTGGCTGTGTCTTTTTGATTTTCATTTCCCTAAGCTAAAGGACCATAAGTGGAAGTGCCCTAGGCTCTGTTGCTTTGTTTTTTAGATGTTTCAGGAAACTCCATACACATCTCCCGAGTGGCTGTTGGCAATTTACATCCCGCCCATCAGCATAACAAGGCTCCCAGTTCTCCATGGCCTGTCCTGCCTTTCTGGATTTTACACTTTTTTCAGATGGCCCTTTTGACCGGGGGGAAGTGAGACTTCATTGTAGTGCAGATTTCCTTTGCAAGCTTGCTTGGTTGGCCAAAAAGGGCGTATGCGTTTTTTCCTGAATATATTCAGGAAAAAACGCATACGCCCTTTTTGGCCAAGTGCATCATTGTGGACGTTCTGCCTCTTTTCCTATGCTTTAAATGCAATTCCAGTCGACCTCCTGTAATCGGTTTCCTGCAATTCTGCCCCGCTTTCAAGTCCTCTTGGCAGCCTTACTTCAATATATTTTTGGACGATAGCTGTCATTTATAACTCTGCAGGTTTGTGAATTACAGTGCCCCTGAGCTCCTTTCTTCAACTCGCTTTCTTGTGAGCTGGCCGCAACACCGCAGGATTGCTTCAGGCCCTAATCTGGTTCCGGCACGGCACGCTGAGCCTTTGGTTAATTCCTCTTCCTGGTGGGAAATGAGAGTTAAATTTGCCCGTCCAGACACCTCCAGCTAGTCTCTCATTGGTTCTCCCTATTCCTGTTCATCTTCCGCAGAAATTGCAAACTGGGCCAAACAGGAGGTTAAAGGCACTGACTCTCCAAGTCGGGAGAGTGTTAGTAAAGCGGCTGGAATGTTGCACCCGAGTACCAGGGGACGAGAACGGAGACGTATTTGAAGACGTCTCCCGATCACACGGTTGATCATACTCTAGGTTCCACATGCATGTTTTAGCTGAAGGAAGAATCCCTTAAACCTGGAGAGTTGAGACCCGTGGAATGGGTCCCATGCAATATGACTTCAAAGGGTCTTCATTTGCTCACCGAACCTCTCCAATCCTATCACTGCTGCGTTTATGCCCCTGTACACATGCTTGATTCCCTTTCGGAGACATAGCAATCCATAGGTTTTAAGATACTTACTAGTCAGGTACATTCTTAGGCGTTTAATATGGGGTGTTGAGTCCATTTCATTGAGCAAGGAGTAGCTCTTGTCTATTCCATATTTGGCTTAAGGAACTTACTCTGTGCTCATTTCAATCTCTGGTTTTATGCAGCACCCCAACTCACCTTTCCCCTTAAGCAAGCATAAGTTGGTTTTCTAAATTTGAGACCCTGTTCTGTTTTGTAATCCAGTTCCTGTGTAGCCAAGTTTACATTCCGTGTATTAGTGATATCTTATGATGTTTCTTTTTCTGCGTGACTTATTTCAGTTAGAATCATCATACCTGAATCCACTCATTATGCTGCTACGGGACAGATGACATAGATGTCAGTGCTGAGTGATATTGCATTGTACGTAAGTACCACCACTTCTTCATCCATTTTTCACTTTCTGCGATATTGAACTTGTACCGTAAACGAGGTTCTTGTAAACAGAGCCGTCCCAAACTTTGGGGTGGCTGTGTGTTTTTGATTTTCATTTCCCTAAGCTAAAGGACCATAAGTGGAAGTGCCCTAGGCTCTGTTGCTTTGTTTTTTAGATGTTTCAGGAAACACCATACACTTCTCCCGAGTGGCTGTTGGCAATTTACATCCCGCCCATCCGCATAACAAGGCTCCCAGTTCTCCATGGCCTGTCCTGCCTTTCTGGATTTTACACTTTTTTCAGATGGCCCTTTTGACCGGGGGGAAGTGAGACTTCATTGTAGTGCAGATTTCCTTTGCAAGCTTGCTTGGTTGGCCAAAAAGGGCGTATGCGTTTTTTCCTGAATATATTCAGGAAAAAACGCATACGCCCTTTTTGGCCAAGTGCATCATTGTGGACGTTCTGCCTCTTTTCCTATGCTTTAAATGCAATTCCAGTCTACCTCCTGAAATCGGTTTCCTGCAATTCTGCCCCGCTTTCAAGTCCTCTTGGCAGCCTTACTTCAGTATATTTTTGGATGATAGCTGTCATTTATAACTCTGCAGGTTTGTGAATTACAGTGCCCCTGAGCTCCTTTCTTCAACTCGCTTTCTTGTGAGCTGGCCGCAACACCACAGGATTGCTTCAGTCCCTAATCTGGTTCCGGCACGGCACGCTGAGCCTTTGGTTAATTCCTCTTCCTGGTGGGAAATGAGAGTTAAATTTGCCCGTCCAGACACCTCCAGCTAGTCTCTCATTGGTTCTCCCTATTCCTGTTCATCTTCCGCAGAAATTGCAAACTGGGATAAACAGGAGGTTAAAGGCACTGACTCTCCAAGTCGGGAGAGTGTTAGTAAAGCGTCTGGAATGTTGCACCCGAGTACCAGGGGACGAGAACGGAGACATATTTGAACACGTCTCCCGATCACACGGTTGATCATACTCTGGGTTCCACATGCATGTTTTAGCTGAAGGAAGAATCCCTTAAACCTGGAGAGTTGAGACCCGTGGAATGGGTACCATGCAATATGACTTCAAAGGGTCTTCATTTGCTCACCGAACCTCTCCAATCCTATCACTGCTGCGTTTATGCCCCTGTACACACGCTTGATTCCCTTTCAGAGACATAGCAATCCATAGGTTTTAAGATACTTACTAGTCAGGTACATTCTTAGGCGTTTAATATGGGGTGTTGAGTCCATTTGGTTGAGCAAGGAGTAGCTCTTGTCTATTCCATATTTGGCTTAAGGAACTTACTCTGTGCTCATTTCAATCTCTGATTTTATGCAGCACCCCAACTCACCTTTCCCCTTAAGCAAGCATAAGTTAGTTTTCTAAATTTGAGACCCTGTTCTGTTTTGTAATCCAGTTCCTGTGTAGCCAAGTTTACATTCCGTGTATTAGTGATATCTTATGATGTTTCTTTTTCTGCGTGACTTATTTCAGGTAGAATCATCATACCTGAATCCACTCATTATGCTGCTACGGGCCTGATGACATAGATGTCAGTGCTGAGTGATATTACATTGTACGTAAGTACCACAACTTCTTCATCCATTTTTCACTTTCTGCGATATTGAACTTGTACCGTAAACGAGGTTCTTGTAAACAGAGCGGTCCCAAACTTTGGGGTGGCTTTTTCTTTTTGATTTTCATTTCCCTAAACTAAAGGACCATAAGTGGGAGTGCCCTAGGCTCTGTTGCTTTGTTTTTTAGATGTTTCAGGAAACACCATACACTTCTCCCTAGTGGCTGTTGGCAATTTACATCCCGCCCATCAGCATAACAAGGCTCCCAGTTCTCCATGGCCTGTCCTGCCTTTCTGGATTTTACACTTTTTTCAGATGGCCCTTTTGACCGGGGGGAAGTGAGACTTCATTGTAGTGCAGATTTCGTTTGCAAGCTTGCTTGGTTGGCCAAAAAGGGCGTATGCGTTTTTTCCTGAATATATTCAGGAAAAAACGCATACGCCCTTTTTGGCCAAGTGCATCATTGTGGACCTTCTGCCTCTTTTCCTATACTTTAAATGCCATTCCAGTCTACCTCCTGAAATCGGTTTCCTGCAATTCTGCCCCGCTTTCAAGTCCTCTTGGCAGCCTTACTTCAGTATATTTTTGGACGATAGCTGTCATTTATAACTCTGCAGGTTTGTGAATTACAGTGCCCCTGAGCTCCTTTCTTCAACTCGCTTTCTTGTGAGCTGGCCGCAACACCGTAGGATTGCTTCAGGCCCTAATCTGGTTCCGGCACGGCACGCTGAGCCTTTGGTTAATTCCTCTTCCTGGTGGGAAATGAGAGTTAAATTTGCCCGTCCAGACACCTCCAGCTAGTCTCTCATTGGTTCTCCCTATTCCTGTTCATCTTCCGCAGAAATTGCAAACTGGGTCAAACAGGAGGTTAAAGGCACTGACTCTCCAAGTCGGGAGAGTGTTAGTAAAGCGTCTGCAATGTTGCACCCGAGTACCAGGGGACGAGAACGGAGACATATTTGAACACGTCTCCGATCACACGGTTGATCATACTCTGGGATCCACATGCATGTTTTAGCTGAAGGAAGAATCCCTTAAACATGGAGAGTTGAGACCCGTGGAATGGGTACCATGTAATATGACTTCAAAGGGTCTTCATTTGCTCACCGAACCTCTCCAATCCTATCACTGCTGCGTTTATGCCCCTGTACACACACTTGATTCCCTTTCGGAGACATAGCAATCCATAGGTTTTAAGATACTTACTAGTCAGGTACATTCTTAGGCGTTTAATATGGGGTGTTGAGTCCATTTCGTTGAGCAAGGAGTAGCTCTTGTCTATTCCATATTTGGCTTAAGGAACTTACTCTGTGCTCATTTCAATCTCTGGTTTTATGCAGCACCCCAACTCACCTTTCCCCTTAAGCAAGGATAAGTTGGTTTTCTAAATTTGAGACCCTGTTCTGTTTTGTAATCCAGTTCCTGTGTAGCCAAGTTTACATTCCGTGTATTAGTGATATCTTATGATGTTTCTTTTTCTGTGTGACTTATTTCAGGTAGAATCATCATACCTGAATCCACTCATTATGCTGCTACGGGCCTGATGACATAGATGTCAGTGCTGAGTGATATTGCATTGTACGTAAGTACCACAACTTCTTCATCCATTTTTCACTTTCTGCGATATTGAACTTGTACCGTAAACGAGGTTCTTGTAAACAGAGCCGTCCCAAACTTTGGGGTGGCTGTGTCTTTTTGATTTTCATTTCCCTAAGCTAAAGGACCATAAGTGGAAGTGCCCTAGGCTCAGTTGCTTTGTTTTTTAGATGTTTCAGGAAACTCCATACACATCTCCCGAGTGGCTGTTGGCAATTTACATCCCGCCCATCAGCATAACAAGGCTCCCAGTTCTCCATGGCCTGTCCTGCCTTTCTGGATTTTACACTTTTTTCAGATGGCCCTTTTGACCGGGGGGAAGTGAGACTTCATTGTAGTGCAGATTTCCTTTGCAAGCTTGCTTGGTTGGCCAAAAAGGGCGTATGCGTTTTTTCCTGAATATATTCAGGAAAAAACGCATACGCCCTTTTTGGCCAAGTGCATCATTGTGGACCTTCTGCCTCTTTTCCTATACTTTAAATGCCATTCCAGTCTACCTCCTGAAATCGGTTTCCTGCAATTCTGCCCCGCTTTCAAGTCCTCTTGGCAGCCTTACTTCAGTATATTTTTGGACGATAGCTGTCATTTATAACTCTGCAGGTTTGTGAATTACAGTGCCCCTGAGCTCCTTTCTTCAACTCGCTTTCTTGTGAGCTGGCCGCAACACCGTAGGATTGCTTCAGGCCCTAATCTGGTTCCGGCACGGCACGCTGAGCCTTTGGTTAATTCCTCTTCCTGGTGGGAAATGAGAGTTAAATTTGCCCGTCCAGACACCTCCAGCTAGTCTCTCATTGGTTCTCCCTATTCCTGTTCATCTTCCGCAGAAATTGCAAACTGGGCCAAACAGGAGGTTAAAGGCACTGACTCTCCAAGTCGGGAGAGTGTTAGTAAAGCGTCTGGAATGTTGCACCCGAGTACCAGGGGACGAGAACGGAGACATATTTGAACACGTCTCCGATCACACGGTTGATCATACTCTGGGTTCCACATGCATGTTTTAGCTGAAGGAAGAATCCCTTAAACATGGAGAGTTGAGACCCGTGGAATCGGTACCATGTAATATGACTTCAAAGGGTCTTCATTTGCTCACCGAACCTCTCCAATCCTATCACTGCTGCGTTTATGCCCCTGTACACACACTTGATTCCCTTTCGGAGACATAGCAATCCATAGGTTTTAAGATACTTACTAGTCAGGTACATTCTTAGGCGTTTAATATGGGGTGTTGAGTCCATTTCGTTGAGCAAGGAGTAGCTCTTGTCTATTCCATATTTGGCTTAAGGAACTTACTCTGTGCTCATTTCAATCTCTGGTTTTATGCAGCACCCCAACTCACCTTTCCCCTTAAGCAAGGATAAGTTGGTTTTCTAAATTTGAGACCCTGTTCTGTTTTGTAATCCAGTTCCTGTGTAGCCAAGTTTACATTCCGTGTATTAGTGATATCTTATGATGTTTCTTTTTCTGTGTGACTTATTTCAGGTAGAATCATCATACCTGAATCCACTCATTATGCTGCTACGGGCCTGATGACATAGATGTCAGTGCTGAGTGATATTGCATTGTACGTAAGTACCACAACTTCTTCATCCATTTTTCACTTTCTGCGATATTGAACTTGTACCGTAAACGAGGTTCTTGTAAACAGAGCCGTCCCAAACTTTGGGGTGGCTGTGTCTTTTTGATTTTCATTTCCCTAAGCTAAAGGACCATAAGTGGAAGTGCCCTAGGCTCTGTTGCTTTGTTTTTTAGATGTTTCAGGAAACACCATACACTTCTCCCGAGTGGCTGTTGGCAATTTACATCCCGCCCATCAGCATAACAAGGCTCCCAGTTCTCCATGGCCTGTCCTGCCTTTCTGGATTTTACACTTTTTTCAGATGGCCCTTTTGACCGGGGGGAAGTGAGACTTCATTGTAGTGCAGATTTCCTTTGCAAGCTTGCTTGGTTGGCCAAAAAGGGCGTATGCGTTTTTTCCTGAATATATTCAGGAAAAAACGCATACGCCCTTTTTGGCCAAGTGCATCATTGTGGACGTTCTGCCTCTTTTCCTATGCTTGAAATGCAATTCCAGTCTACCTCCTGAAATCGGTTTCCTGCAATTCTGCCCCGCTTTCAAGTCCTCTTGGCAACCTTACTTCAGTATATTTTTGGACGATAGCTGTCATTTATAACTCTGCAGGTTTGTGAATTACAGTGCCCCTGAGCTCCTTTCTTCAACTCGCTTTCTGGTGAGCTGGCCGCAACACCGCAGGATTGCTTCAGGCCCTAATCTGGTTCCGGCACGGCACGCTGAGCCTTTGGTTAATTCCTCTTCCTGGTGGGAAATGAGAGTTAAATTTGCCCGTCCAGACACCTCCAGCTAGTCTCTCATTGGTTCTCCCTATTCCTGTTCATCTTCCGCAGAAACTGCAAACTGGGCAAAACAGGAGGTTAAAGGCATTGACTCTCCAAGTCGGGAGAGTGTTAGTAAAGCGTCTGGAATGTTGCACCCGAGTACCAGGGGACGAGAACGGAGACGTATTTGAACACGTCTCCCGATCACACGGTTGATCATACTCTGGGTTCCACATGCATGTTTTAGCTGAAGTAAGAATCCCTTAAACCTGGAGAGTTGAGACCCGTGGAATGGGTACCATGCAATATGACTTCAAAGGGTCTTCATTTGCTCACCGAACCTCTCCAATCCTATCACTGCTGCGTTTATGCCCCTGTACACATGCTTGATTCCCTTTCGGAGACATAGCAATCCATAGGTTTTAAGATACTTACTAGTCAGGTACATTCTTAGGCGTTTAATATGGGGTGTTGAGTCCATTTCATTGAGCAAGGAGTAGCTCTTGTCTATTCCATATTTGGCTTAAGGAACTTACTCTGTGCTCGTTTCAATCTCTGGTTTTATGCAGCACCCCAACTCACCTTTCCCCTTAAGCAAGCATAAGTTGGTTTTCTAAATTTGAGACCCTGTTCTGTTTTGTAATCCAGTTCCTGTGTAGCCAAGTTTACATTCCGTGTTTTAGTGATATCTTATGATGTTTCTTTTTCTGCGTGACTTATTTCATTTAGAATCATCATACCTGAATCCACTCATTATGCTGCTACGGGCCTGATGACATAGATGTCAGTGCTGAGTGATATTGCATTGTACGTAAGTACCACAACTTCTTCATCCATTTTTCACTTTCTGCGATATTGAACTTGTACCGTAAACGAGGTTCTTGTAAACAGAGCCGTCCCAAACTTTGGGGTGGCTGTGTCTTTTTGATTTTCATTTCCCTAAGCTAAAGGACCATAAGTGGAAGTGCCCTAGGCTCTGTTGCTTTGTTTTTTAGATGTTTCAGGAAACACCATACACTTCTCCCGGAGTGGCTGTTGGCAATTTACATCCCGCCCATCAGCATAACAAGGCTCCCAGTTCTCCATGGCCTGTCCTGCCTTTCTGGATTTTACACTTTATTCAGATGGCCCTTTTGACCGGGGGGGGGAAGTGAGCCTTCATTGTCGTGCAGATTTCCTTTGCAAGCTTGCTTGGTTGGCCAAAAAGGGCGTATGCGTTTTTTCCTGAATATATTCAGGAAAAAACGCATACGCCCTTTTTGGCCAAGTGCATCATTGTGGACGTTCTGCCTCTTTTCCTATGCTTTCAATGCAATTCCAGTCTACCTCCTGAAATCGGTTTCCTGCAATTCTGCCCCGCTTTCAAGTCCTCTTGGCAGCCTTACTTCAGTATATTTTTGGACGATAGCTGTCATTTATAACTCTGCAGGTTTGTGAATTACAGTGCCCCTGAGCTCCTTTCTTCAACTCGCTTTCTTGTGAGCTGGCCGCAACACCGCAGGATTGCTTCAGGCCCTAATCTGGTTCCGGCACGGCACGCTGAGCCTTTGGTTAATTCCTCTTCCTGGTGGGAAATGAGAGTTAAATTTGCCCGTCCAGACACCTCCAGCTAGTCTCTCATTGGTTCTCCCTATTCCTGTTCATCTTCCGCAGAAATTGCAAACTGGGCCAAACAGGAGGTTAAAGGCACTGACTCTCCAAGTCGGGAGAGTGTTAGTAAAGCGTCTGGAATGTTGCACCCGAGTACCAGGGGATGAGATCGGAGACGTATTTGAACACGTCTCCCGGTCACACGGTTGATCATACTCTGGGTTCCACATGCATATTTTAGCTGAAGGAAGAATCCCTTAAACCTGGAGAGTTGAGACCCGTGGAATGGGTACCATGCAATATGACTTCAAAGGGTCTTCATTTGCTCACCGAACCTCTCCAATCCTATCACTGCTGCGTTTATGCCCCTGTACACACGCTTGATTCCCTTTCGGAGACATAGCAATCCATAGGTTTTAAGATACTTACTAGTCAGGTACATTCTTAGGCGTTTAATATGGGGTGTTGAGTCCATTTCGTTGAGCAAGGAGTAGCTCTTGTGTATTCCATATTTGGCTTAAGGAACTTACTCTGTGCTCATTTCAATCTCTGGTTTTATGCAGCACCCCAACTCACCTTTCCCCTTAAGCAAGGATAAGTTGGTTTTCTAAATTTGAGACCCTGTTCTGTTTTGTAATCCAGTTCCTGTGTAGCCAAGTTTACATTCCGTGTATTAGTGATATCTTATGATGTTTCTTTTTCTGCGTGACATATTTCAGGTAGAATCATCATACCTGAATCCACTCATTATGCTGCTACGGGCCTGATGACATAGATGTCAGTGCTGAGTGATATTGCATTGTACGTAAGTACCACAACTTCTTCATCCATTTTTCACTTTCTGCGATATTGAACTTGTACCGTAAACGAGGTTCTTGTAAACAGAGCCATCCCAAACTTTGGGGTGGCTGTGTCTTTTTGATTTTCATTTCCCTAAGCTAAAGGACCATAAGTGGAAGTGCCCTAGGCTCTGTTGCTTTGTTTTTTAGATGTTTCAGGAAACACCATACACTTCTCCCGAGTGGCTGTTGGCAATTTACATCCCGCCCATCAGCATAACAAGGCTCCCAGTTCTCCATGGCCTGTCCTGCCTTTCTGGATTTTACACTTTTTTCAGATGGCCCATTTGACCGGGGGAAGTGAGACTTCATTGTAGTGCAGATTTCCTTTGCAAGCTTGCTTGGTTGGCCAAAAAGGGCGTATGCGTTTTTTCCTGAATATATTCAGGAAAAAACGCATACGCCCTTTTTGGCCAAGTGCATCATTGTGGACCTTCTGCCTCTTTTCCTATGCTTTAAATGCCATTCCAGTCTACCTCCTGAAATCGGTTTCCTGCAATTCTGCCCCGCTTTCAAGTCCTCTTGGCAGCCTTACTTCAGTATATTTTTGGACGATAGCTGTCATTTATAACTCTGCAGGTTTGTGAATTACAGTGCCCCTGAGCTCCTTTCTTCAACTCGCTTTCTTGTGAGCTGGCCGCAACACCGTAGGATTGCTTCAGGCCCTAAACTGGTTCCGGCACGGCACGCTGAGCCTTTGGTTAATTCTTCTTCCTGGTGGGAAATGAGAGTTAAATTTGCCCGTCCAGACACCTCCAGCTAGTCTCTCATTGGTTCTCCCTATTCCGGTTCATCTTCCGCAGAAATTGCAAACTGGGTCAAACAGGAGGTTAAAGGCACTGACTCTCCAAGTCGGGAGAGTGTTAGTAAAGCGGCTGGAATGTTGCACCCGAGTACCAGGGGATGAGAATGGAGACGTATTTGAACACGTCTCCGATCACACGGTTGATGCTACTCTGGGTTCCACATGCATGTTTTAGCTGAAGGAAGAATCCCTTAAACCTGGAGAGTTGAGACCCGTGGAATGTGTACCATGTAATATGACTTCAAAGGGTCTTCATTTGCTCACCGAACCTCTCCAATCCTATCACTGCTGCGTTTATGCCCCTGTACACACGCTTGATTCCCTTTCGGAGACATAGCAATCCATAGGTTTTAAGATACTTACTAGTCAGGTACATTCTTAGGCGTTTAATATGGGGTGCTGAGTCCATTTCGTTGAGCAAGGAGTAGCTCTTGTCTATTCCATATTTGGCTTAAGGAACTTACTCTGTGCTCATTTCAATCTCTGGTTTTATGCAGCACCCCAACTCACCTTTCCCCTTAAGCAAGGATAAGTTGGTTTTCTAAATTTGAGACCCTGTTCTGTTTTGTAATCCAGTTCCTGTGTAGCCAAGTTTACATTCCGTGTATTAGTGATATCTTATGATGTTTCTTTTTCTGTGTGACTTATTTCAGGTAGAATCATCATACCTGAATCCACTCATTATGCTGCTACGGGCCTGATGACATAGATGTCAGTGCTGAGTGATATTGCATTGTACGTAAGTACCACAACTTCTTCATCCATTTTTCACTTTCTGCGATATTGAACTTGTACCGTAAACGAGGTTCTTGTAAACAGAGCCGTCCCAAACTTTGGGGTGGCTGTGTCTTTTTGATTTTCATTTCCCTAAGCTAAAGGACCATAAGTGGAAGTGCCCTAGGCTCTGTTGCTTTGTTTTTTAGATGTTTCAGGAAACACCATACACTTCTCCCGAGTGGCTGTTGGCAATTTACATCCCGCCCATCAGCATAACAAGGCTCCCAGTTCTCCATGGCCTGTCCTGCCTTTCTGGATTTTACACTTTTTTCAGATGGCCCTTTTGACCGGGGGGAAGTGAGACTTCCTTGTAGTGCAGATTTCCTTTGCAAGCTTGCTTGGTTGGCCAAAAAGGGCGTATGCGTTTTTTCCTGAATATATTCAGGAAAAAACGCATACGCCCTTTTTGGCCAAGTGCATCATTGTGGACGTTCTGCCTCTTTTCCTATGCTTGAAATGCAATTCCAGTCTACCTCCTGAAATCGGTTTCCTGCAATTCTGCCCCGCTTTCAAGTCCTCTTGGCAACCTTACTTCAGTATATTTTTGGACGATAGCTGTCATTTATAACTCTGCAGGTTTGTGAATTACAGTGCCCCTGAGCTCCTTTCTTCAACTCGCTTTCTGGTGAGCTGGCCGCAACACCGCAGGATTGCTTCAGGCCCTAATCTGGTTCCGGCACGGCACGCTGAGCCTTTGGTTAATTCCTCTTCCTGGTGGGAAATGAGAGTTAAATTTGCCCGTCCAGACACCTCCAGCTAGTCTCTCATTGGTTCTCCCTATTCCTGTTCATCTTCCGCAGAAACTGCAAACTGGGCAAAACAGGAGGTTAAAGGCATTGACTCTCCAAGTCGGGAGAGTGTTAGTAAAGCGTCTGGAATGTTGCACCCGAGTACCAGGGGATGAGAACTTAGACGTATTTGAACACGTCTCCCGATCACACGGTTGATCATACTCTGGGTTCCACATGCATGTTTTAGCTGAAGGAAGAATCCCTTAAACCTGGAGAGTTGAGACCCGTGGAATGGGTACCATGCAATATGACTTCAAAGGGTCTTCATTTGCTCACCGAACCTCTCCAATCCTATCACTGCTGCGTTTATGCCCCTGTACACACGCTTGATTCCCTTTCGGAGACATAGCAATCCATAGGTTTTAAGATACTTACTAGTCAGGTACATTCTTAGGCGTTTAATATGGGGTGTTGAGTCCATTTCGTTGAGCAAGGAGTAGCTCTTGTCTATTCCATATTTGGCTTAAGGAACTTACTCTGTGCTCATTTCAATCTCTGGTTTTATGCAGCACCCCAACTCACCTTTCCCCTTAAGCAAGCATAAGTTGGTTTTCTAAATTTGAGACCCTGTTCTGTTTTGTAATCCAGTTCCTGTGTAGCCAAGTTTACATTCCGTGTATTAGTGATATCTTATGATGTTTCTTTTTCTGTGTGACTTCTTTCAGGTAGAATCATCATACCTGAATCCACTCATTATGCTGCTACGGGCCTGATGATATAGATGTCATTGCTGAGTGATATTGCATTGTACGTAAGTACCACAACTTCTTCATCCATTTTTCACTTTCTGCGATATTGAACTTGTACCGTAAACGAGGTTCTTGTAAACAGAGCCGTCCCAAACTTTGGGGTGGCTGTGTCTTTTTGATTTTCATTTCCCTAAGCTAAAGGACCATAAGTGGAAGTGCCCTAGGCTCTGTTGCTTTGTTTTTTAGATGTTTCAGGAAACACCATACACTTCTCCCGAGTGGCTGTTGGCAATTTACATCCCGCCCATCAGCATAACAAGGCTCCCAGTTCTCCATGGCCTTCCTGCCTTTCTGGATTTTACACTTTTTTCAGATGGCCCTTTTGACCGGGGGGAAGTGAGACTTCATTGTAGTGCATATTTCCTTCGCAAGCTTGCTTGGTTGGCCAAAAAGGGCGTATGCGTTTTTTCCTGAATATATTCAGGAAAAAACGCATACGCCCTTTTTGGCCAAGTGCATCATTGTGGACGTTCTGCCTCTTTTCCTATGCTTTAAATGCAATTCCAGTCTACCTCCTGAAATCGGTTTCCTGCAATTCTGCCCCGCTTTCAAGTCCTCTTGGCAGCCTTACTTCAGTATATTTTTGGATGATAGCTGTCATTTATAACTCTGCAGGTTTGTGAATTACAGTGCCCCTGAGCTCCTTTCTTCAACTCGCTTTCTTGTGAGCTGGCCGCAACACCACAGGATTGCTTCAGTCCCTAATCTGGTTCCGGCACGGCACGCTGAGCCTTTGGTTAATTCCTCTTCCTGGTGGGAAATGAGAGTTAAATTTGCCCGTCCAGACACCTCCAGCTAGTCTCTCATTGGTTCTCCCTATTCCTGTTCATCTTCCGCAGAATTTGCAAACTGGGCCAAACAGGAGGTTAAAGGCATTGACTCTCCAAGTCGGGAGAGTGTTAGTAAAGCGTCTGGAATGTTGCACCCGAGTACCAGGGGACGAGAACGGAGACATATTTGAACACGTCTCCCGATCACACGGTTGATCATACTCTGGGTTCCACATGCATGTTTTAGCTGAAGGAAGAATCCCTTAAACCTGGAGAGTTGAGACCCGTGGAATGGGTACCATGCAATATGACTTCAAAGGGTCTTCATTTGCTCACCGAACCTCTCCAATCCTATCACTGCTGCGTTTATGCCCCTGTACACACGCTTGATTCCCTTTCGGAGACATAGCAATCCATAGGTTTTAAGATACTTACTAGTCAGGTACATTCTTAGGCGTTTAATATGGGGTGTTGAGTCCATTTGGTTGAGCAAGGAGTAGCTCTTGTCTATTCCATATTTGGCTTAAGGAACTTACTCTGTGCTCATTTCAATCTCTGATTTTATGCAGCACCCCAACTCACCTTTCCCCTTAAGCAAGCATAAGTTAGTTTTCTAAATTTGAGACCCTGTTCTGTTTTGTAATCCAGTTCCTGTGTAGCCAAGTTTACATTCCGTGTATTAGTGATATCTTATGATGTTTCTTTTTCTGCGTGACTTATTTCAGGTAGAATCATCATACCTGAATCCACTCATTATGCTGCTACGGGCCTGATGACATAGATGTCAGTGCTGAGTGATATTACATTGTACGTAAGTACCACAACTTCTTCATCCATTTTTCACTTTCTGCGATATTGAACTTGTACCGTAAACGAGGTTCTTGTAAACAGAGAGGTCCCAAACTTTGGGGTGGCTTTGTCTTTTTGATTTTCATTTCCCTAAGCTAAAGGACCATAAGTGGGAGTGCCCTAGCCTCTGTTGCTTTGTTTTTTAGATGTTTCAGGAAACACCATACACTTCTCCCGAGTGGCTGTTGGCAATTTACATCCCGCCCATCAGCATAACAAGGCTCCCAGTTCTCCATGGCCTGTCCTGCCTTTCTGGATTTTACACTTTTTTCAGATGGCCCTTTTGACCGGGGGGAAGTGAGACTTCATTGTAGTGCAGATTTCCTTTGCAAGCTTGCTTGGTTGGCCAAAAAGGGCGTATGCGTTTTTTCCTGAATATATTCAGGAAAAAACGCATACGCCCTTTTTGGCCAAGTGCATCATTGTGGACCTTCTGCCTCTTTTCCTATACTTTAAATGCCATTCCAGTCTACCTCCTGAAATCGGTTTCCTGCAATTCTGCCCCGCTTTCAAGTCCTCTTGGCAGCCTTACTTCAGTATATTTTTGGACGATAGCTGTCATTTATAACTCTGCAGGTTTGTGAATTACAGTGCCCCTGAGCTCCTTTCTTCAACTCGCTTTCTTGTGAGCTGGCCGCAACACCGTAGGATTGCTTCAGGCCCTAATCTGGTTCCGGCACGGCACGCTGAGCCTTTGGTTAATTCCTCTTCCTGGTGGGAAATGAGAGTTAAATTTGCCCGTCCAGACACCTCCAGCTAGTCTCTCATTGGTTCTCCCTATTCCTGTTCATCTTCCGCAGAAATTGCAAACTGGGTCAAACAGGAGGTTAAAGGCACTGACTCTCCAAGTCGGGAGAGTGTTAGTAAAGCGTCTGCAATGTTGCACCCGAGTACCAGGGGACGAGAACGGAGACATATTTGAACACGTCTCCGATCACACGGTTGATCATACTCTGGGTTCCACATGCATGTTTTAGCTGAAGGAAGAATCCCTTAAACATGGAGAGTTGAGACCCGTGGAATCGGTACCATGTAATATGACTTCAAAGGGTCTTCATTTGCTCACCGAACCTCTCCAATCCTATCACTGCTGCGTTTATGCCCCTGTACACACACTTGATTCCCTTTCGGAGACATAGCAATCCATAGGTTTTAAGATACTTACTAGTCAGGTACATTCTTAGGCGTTTAATATGGGGTGTTGAGTCCATTTCGTTGAGCAAGGAGTAGCTCTTGTCTATTCCATATTTGGCTTAAGGAACTTACTCTGTGCTCATTTCAATCTCTGGTTTTATGCAGCACCCCAACTCACCTTTCCCCTTAAGCAAGGATAAGTTGGTTTTCTAAATTTGAGACCCTGTTCTGTTTTGTAATCCAGTTCCTGTGTAGCCAAGTTTACATTCCGTGTATTAGTGATATCTTATGATGTTTCTTTTTCTGTGTGACTTATTTCAGGTAGAATCATCATACCTGAATCCACTCATTATGCTGCTACGGGCCTGATGACATAGATGTCAGTGCTGAGTGATATTGCATTGTACGTAAGTACCACAACTTCTTCATCCATTTTTCACTTTCTGCGATATTGAACTTGTACCGTAAACGAGGTTCTTGTAAACAGAGCCGTCCCAAACTTTGGGGTGGCTGTGTCTTTTTGATTTTCATTTCCCTAAGCTAAAGGACCATAAGTGGAAGTGCCCTAGGCTCTGTTGCTTTGTTTTTTAGATGTTTCAGGAAACTCCATACACATCTCCCGAGTGGCTGTTGGCAATTTACATCCCGCCCATCAGCATAACAAGGCTCCCAGTTCTCCATGGCCTGTCCTGCCTTTCTGGATTTTACACTTTTTTCAGATGGCCCTTTTGACCGGGGGGAAGTGAGACTTCATTGTAGTGCAGATTTCCTTTGCAAGCTTGCTTGGTTGGCCAAAAAGTGCGTATGCGTTTTTTCCTGAATATATTCAGGAAAAAACGCATACGCCCTTTTTGGCCAAGTGCATCATTGTGGACGTTCTGCCTCTTTTCCTATGCTTTAAATGCAATTCCAGTCGACCTCCTGTAATCGGTTTCCTGCAATTCTGCCCCGCTTTCAAGTCCTCTTGGCAGCCTTACTTCAATATATTTTTGGACGATAGCTGTCATTTATAACTCTGCAGGTTTGTGAATTACAGTGCCCCTGAGCTCCTTTCTTCAACTCGCTTTCTTGTGAGCTGGCCGCAACACCGCAGGATTGCTTCAGGCCCTAATCTGGTTCCGGCACGGCACGCTGAGCCTTTGGTTAATTCCTCTTCCTGGTGGGAAATGAGAGTTAAATTTGCCCGTCCAGACACCTCCAGCTAGTCTCTCATTGGTTCTCCCTATTCCTGTTCATCTTCCGCAGAAATTGCAAACTGGGCCAAACAGGAGGTTAAAGGCACTGACTCTCCAAGTCGGGAGAGTGTTAGTAAAGCGTCTGGAATGTTGCACCCGAGTACCAGGGGACGAGAACGGAGACGTATTTGAAGACGTCTCCCGATCACACGGTTGATCATACTCTAGGTTCCACATGCATGTTTTAGCTGAAGGAAGAATCCCTTAAACCTGGAGAGTTGAGACCCGTGGAATGGGTCCCATGCAATATGACTTCAAAGGGTCTTCATTTGCTCACCGAACCTCTCCAATCCTATCACTGCTGCGTTTATGCCCCTGTACACATGCTTGATTCCCTTTCGGAGACATAGCAATCCATAGGTTTTAAGATACTTACTAGTCAGGTACATTCTTAGGCGTTTAATATGGGGTGTTGAGTCCATTTCATTGAGCAAGGAGTAGCTCTTGTCTATTCCATATTTGGCTTAAGGAACTTACTCTGTGCTCATTTCAATCTCTGGTTTTATGCAGCACCCCAACTCACCTTTCCCCTTAAGCAAGCATAAGTTGGTTTTCTAAATTTGAGACCCTGTTCTGTTTTGTAATCCAGTTCCTGTGTAGCCAAGTTTACATTCCGTGTATTAGTGATATCTTATGATGTTTCTTTTTCTGCGTGACTTATTTCAGTTAGAATCATCATACCTGAATCCACTCATTATGCTGCTACGGGACAGATGACATAGATGTCAGTGCTGAGTGATATTGCATTGTACGTAAGTACCACCACTTCTTCATCCATTTTTCACTTTCTGCGATATTGAACTTGTACCGTAAACGAGGTTCTTGTAAACAGAGCCGTCCCAAACTTTGGGGTGGCTGTGTGTTTTTGATTTTCATTTCCCTAAGCTAAAGGACCATAAGTGGAAGTGCCCTAGGCTCTGTTGCTTTGTTTTTTAGATGTTTCAGGAAACACCATACACTTCTCCCGAGTGGCTGTTGGCAATTTACATCCCGCCCATCCGCATAACAAGGCTCCCAGTTCTCCATGGCCTGTCCTGCCTTTCTGGATTTTACACTTTTTTCAGATGGCCCTTTTGACCGGGGGGAAGTGAGACTTCATTGTAGTGCAGATTTCCTTTGCAAGCTTGCTTGGTTGGCCAAAAAGGGCGTATGCGTTTTTTCCTGAATATATTCAGGAAAAAACGCATACGCCCTTTTTGGCCAAGTGCATCATTGTGGACGTTCTGCCTCTTTTCCTATGCTTTAAATGCAATTCCAGTCTACCTCCTGAAATCGGTTTCCTGCAATTCTGCCCCGCTTTCAAGTCCTCTTGGCAGCCTTACTTCAGTATATTTTTGGATGATAGCTGTCATTTATAACTCTGCAGGTTTGTGAATTACAGTGCCCCTGAGCTCCTTTCTTCAACTCGCTTTCTTGTGAGCTGGCCGCAACACCACAGGATTGCTTCAGTCCCTAATCTGGTTCCGGCACGGCACGCTGAGCCTTTGGTTAATTCCTCTTCCTGGTGGGAAATGAGAGTTAAATTTGCCCGTCCAGACACCTCCAGCTAGTCTCTCATTGGTTCTCCCTATTCCTGTTCATCTTCCGCAGAAATTGCAAACTGGGATAAACAGGAGGTTAAAGGCACTGACTCTCCAAGTCGGGAGAGTGTTAGTAAAGCGTCTGGAATGTTGCACCCGAGTACCAGGGGACGAGAACGGAGACATATTTGAACACGTCTCCCGATCACACGGTTGATCATACTCTGGGTTCCACATGCATGTTTTAGCTGAAGGAAGAATCCCTTAAACCTGGAGAGTTGAGACCCGTGGAATGGGTACCATGCAATATGACTTCAAAGGGTCTTCATTTGCTCACCGAACCTCTCCAATCCTATCACTGCTGCGTTTATGCCCCTGTACACACGCTTGATTCCCTTTCAGAGACATAGCAATCCATAGGTTTTAAGATACTTACTAGTCAGGTACATTCTTAGGCGTTTAATATGGGGTGTTGAGTCCATTTGGTTGAGCAAGGAGTAGCTCTTGTCTATTCCATATTTGGCTTAAGGAACTTACTCTGTGCTCATTTCAATCTCTGATTTTATGCAGCACCCCAACTCACCTTTCCCCTTAAGCAAGCATAAGTTAGTTTTCTAAATTTGAGACCCTGTTCTGTTTTGTAATCCAGTTCCTGTGTAGCCAAGTTTACATTCCGTGTATTAGTGATATCTTATGATGTTTCTTTTTCTGCGTGACTTATTTCAGGTAGAATCATCATACCTGAATCCACTCATTATGCTGCTACGGGCCTGATGACATAGATGTCAGTGCTGAGTGATATTACATTGTACGTAAGTACCACAACTTCTTCATCCATTTTTCACTTTCTGCGATATTGAACTTGTACCGTAAACGAGGTTCTTGTAAACAGAGCGGTCCCAAACTTTGGGGTGGCTTTTTCTTTTTGATTTTCATTTCCCTAAACTAAAGGACCATAAGTGGGAGTGCCCTAGGCTCTGTTGCTTTGTTTTTTAGATGTTTCAGGAAACACCATACACTTCTCCCTAGTGGCTGTTGGCAATTTACATCCCGCCCATCAGCATAACAAGGCTCCCAGTTCTCCATGGCCTGTCCTGCCTTTCTGGATTTTACACTTTTTTCAGATGGCCCTTTTGACCGGGGGGAAGTGAGACTTCATTGTAGTGCAGATTTCGTTTGCAAGCTTGCTTGGTTGGCCAAAAAGGGCGTATGCGTTTTTTCCTGAATATATTCAGGAAAAAACGCATACGCCCTTTTTGGCCAAGTGCATCATTGTGGACCTTCTGCCTCTTTTCCTATACTTTAAATGCCATTCCAGTCTACCTCCTGAAATCGGTTTCCTGCAATTCTGCCCCGCTTTCAAGTCCTCTTGGCAGCCTTACTTCAGTATATTTTTGGACGATAGCTGTCATTTATAACTCTGCAGGTTTGTGAATTACAGTGCCCCTGAGCTCCTTTCTTCAACTCGCTTTCTTGTGAGCTGGCCGCAACACCGTAGGATTGCTTCAGGCCCTAATCTGGTTCCGGCACGGCACGCTGAGCCTTTGGTTAATTCCTCTTCCTGGTGGGAAATGAGAGTTAAATTTGCCCGTCCAGACACCTCCAGCTAGTCTCTCATTGGTTCTCCCTATTCCTGTTCATCTTCCGCAGAAATTGCAAACTGGGTCAAACAGGAGGTTAAAGGCACTGACTCTCCAAGTCGGGAGAGTGTTAGTAAAGCGTCTGCAATGTTGCACCCGAGTACCAGGGGACGAGAACGGAGACATATTTGAACACGTCTCCGATCACACGGTTGATCATACTCTGGGATCCACATGCATGTTTTAGCTGAAGGAAGAATCCCTTAAACATGGAGAGTTGAGACCCGTGGAATGGGTACCATGTAATATGACTTCAAAGGGTCTTCATTTGCTCACCGAACCTCTCCAATCCTATCACTGCTGCGTTTATGCCCCTGTACACACACTTGATTCCCTTTCGGAGACATAGCAATCCATAGGTTTTAAGATACTTACTAGTCAGGTACATTCTTAGGCGTTTAATATGGGGTGTTGAGTCCATTTCGTTGAGCAAGGAGTAGCTCTTGTCTATTCCATATTTGGCTTAAGGAACTTACTCTGTGCTCATTTCAATCTCTGGTTTTATGCAGCACCCCAACTCACCTTTCCCCTTAAGCAAGGATAAGTTGGTTTTCTAAATTTGAGACCCTGTTCTGTTTTGTAATCCAGTTCCTGTGTAGCCAAGTTTACATTCCGTGTATTAGTGATATCTTATGATGTTTCTTTTTCTGTGTGACTTATTTCAGGTAGAATCATCATACCTGAATCCACTCATTATGCTGCTACGGGCCTGATGACATAGATGTCAGTGCTGAGTGATATTGCATTGTACGTAAGTACCACAACTTCTTCATCCATTTTTCACTTTCTGCGATATTGAACTTGTACCGTAAACGAGGTTCTTGTAAACAGAGCCGTCCCAAACTTTGGGGTGGCTGTGTCTTTTTGATTTTCATTTCCCTAAGCTAAAGGACCATAAGTGGAAGTGCCCTAGGCTCTGTTGCTTTGTTTTTTAGATGTTTCAGGAAACTCCATACACATCTCCCGAGTGGCTGTTGGCAATTTACATCCCGCCCATCAGCATAACAAGGCTCCCAGTTCTCCATGGCCTGTCCTGCCTTTCTGGATTTTACACTTTTTTCAGATGGCCCTTTTGACCGGGGGGAAGTGAGACTTCATTGTAGTGCAGATTTCCTTTGCAAGCTTGCTTGGTTGGCCAAAAAGGGCGTATGCGTTTTTTCCTGAATATATTCAGGAAAAAACGCATACGCCCTTTTTGGCCAAGTGCATCATTGTGGACGTTCTGCCTCTTTTCCTATACTTTAAATGCCATTCCAGTCTACCTCCTGAAATCGGTTTCCTGCAATTCTGCCCCGCTTTCAAGTCCTCTTGGCAGCCTTACTTCAGTATATTTTTGGACGATAGCTGTCATTTATAACTCTGCAGGTTTGTGAATTACAGTGCCCCTGAGCTCCTTTCTTCAACTCGCTTTCTTGTGAGCTGGCCGCAACACCGTAGGATTGCTTCAGGCCCTAATCTGGTTCCGGCACGGCACGCTGAGCCTTTGGTTAATTCCTCTTCCTGGTGGGAAATGAGAGTTAAATTTGCCCGTCCAGACACCTCCAGCTAGTCTCTCATTGGTTCTCCCTATTCCTGTTCATCTTCCGCAGAAATTGCAAACTGGGCCAAACAGGAGGTTAAAGGCACTGACTCTCCAAGTCGGGAGAGTGTTAGTAAAGCGTCTGCAATGTTGCACCCGAGTACCAGGGGACGAGAACGGAGACATATTTGAACACGTCTCCGATCACACGGTTGATCATACTCTGGGTTCCACATGCATGTTTTAGCTGAAGGAAGAATCCCTTAAACATGGAGAGTTGAGACCCGTGGAATGGGTACCATGTAATATGACTTCAAAGGGTCTTCATTTGCTCACCGAACCTCTCCAATCCTATCACTGCTGCGTTTATGCCCCTGTACACACACTTGATTCCCTTTCGGAGACATAGCAATCCATAGGTTTTAAGATACTTACTAGTCAGGTACATTCTTAGGCGTTTAATATGGGGTGTTGAGTCCATTTCGTTGAGCAAGGAGTAGCTCTTGTCTATTCCATATTTGGCTTAAGGAACTTACTCTGTGCTCATTTCAATCTCTGGTTTTATGCAGCCCCCCAACTCACCTTTCCCCTTAAGCAAGGATAAGTTGGTTTTCTAAATTTGAGACCCTGTTCTGTTTTGTAATCCAGTTCCTGTGTAGCCAAGTTTACATTCCGTGTATTAGTGATATCTTATGATGTTTCTTTTTCTGTGTGACTTATTTCAGGTAGAATCATCATACCTGAATCCACTCATTATGCTGCTACGGGCCTGATGACATAGATGTCAGTGCTGAGTGATATTGCATTGTACGTAAGTACCACAACTTCTTCATCCATTTTTCACTTTCTGCGATATTGAACTTGTACCGTAAACGAGGTTCTTGTAAACAGAGCCGTCCCAAACTTTGGGGTGGCTGTGTCTTTTTGATTTTCATTTCCCTAAGCTAAAGGACCATAAGTGGAAGTGCCCTAGGCTCTGTTGCTTTGTTTTTTAGATGTTTCAGGAAACACCATACACTTCTCCCGAGTGGCTGTTGGCAATTTACATCCCGCCCATCAGCATAACAAGGCTCCCAGTTCTCCATGGCCTGTCCTGCCTTTCTGGATTTTACACTTTTTTCAGATGGCCCTTTTGACCGGGGGGAAGTGAGACTTCATTGTAGTGCAGATTTCCTTTGCAAGCTTGCTTGGTTGGCCAAAAAGGGCGTATGCGTTTTTTCCTGAATATATTCAGGAAAAAACGCATACGCCCTTTTTGGCCAAGTGCATCATTGTGGACGTTCTGCCTCTTTTCCTATACTTTAAATGCCATTCCAGTCTACCTCCTGAAATCGGTTTCCTGCAATTCTGCCCCGCTTTCAAGTCCTCTTGGCAGCCTTACTTCAGTATATTTTTGGACGATAGCTGTCATTTATAACTCTGCAGGTTTGTGAATTACAGTGCCCCTGAGCTCCTTTCTTCAACTCGCTTTCTTGTGAGCTGGCCGCAACACCGTAGGATTGCTTCAGGCCCTAATCTGGTTCCGGCATGGCACGCTGAGCCTTTGGTTAATTCCTCTTCCTGGTGGGAAATGAGAGTTAAATTTGCCCGTCCAGACACCTCCAGCTAGTCTCTCATTGGTTCTCCCTATTCCTGTTCATCTTCCGCAGAAATTGCAAACTGGGTCAAACAGGAGGTTAAAGGCACTGACTCTCCAAGTCGGGAGAGTGTTAGTAAAGCGTCTGCAATGTTGCACCCGAGTACCAGGGGACGAGAATGGAGACATATTTGAACACGTCTCCGATCACACGGTTGATCATACTCTGGGTTCCACATGCATGTTTTAGCTGAAGGAAGAATCCCTTAAACATGGAGAGTTGAGACCCGTGGAATGGGTACCATGTAATATGACTTCAAAGGGTCTTCATTTGCTCACCGAACCTCTCCAATCCTATCACTGCTGCGTTTATGCCCCTGTACACACACTTGATTCCCTTTCGGAGACATAGCAATCCATAGGTTTTAAGATACTTACTAGTCAGGTACATTCTTAGGCGTTTAATATGGGGTGTTGAGTCCATTTCGTTGAGCAAGGAGTAGCTCTTGTCTATTCCATATTTGGCTTAAGGAACTTACTCTGTGCTCATTTCAATCTCTGGTTTTATGCAGCCCCCCAACTCACCTTTCCCCTTAAGCAAGGATAAGTTGGTTTTCTAAATTTGAGACCCTGTTCTGTTTTGTAATCCAGTTCCTGTGTAGCCAAGTTTACATTCCGTGTATTAGTGATATCTTATGATGTTTCTTTTTCTGTGTGACTTATTTCAGGTAGAATCATCATACCTGAATCCACTCATTATGCTGCTACGGGCCTGATGACATAGATGTCAGTGCTGAGTGATATTGCATTGTACGTAAGTACCACAACTTCTTCATCCATTTTTCACTTTCTGCGATATTGAACTTGTACCATAAACGAGGTTCTTGTAAACAGAGCCGTCCCAAACTTTGGGGTGGCTGTGTCTTTTTGATTTTCATTTCCCTAAGCTAAAGGACCATAAGTGGAAGTGCCCTAGGCTCTGTTGCTTTGTTTTTTAGATGTTTCAGGAAACACCATACACTTCTCCCGAGTGGCTGTTGGCAATTTACATCCCGCCCATCAGCATAACAAGGCTCCCAGTTCTCCATGGCCTGTCCTGCCTTTCTGGATTTTACACTTTTTTCAGATGGCCCTTTTGACCGGGGGGAAGTGAGACTTCATTGTAGTGCAGATTTCCTTTGCAAGCTTGCTTGGTTGGCCAAAAAGGGCGTATGCGTTTTTTCCTGAATATATTCAGGAAAAAACGCATACGCCCTTTTTGGCCAAGTGCATCATTGTGGACGTTCTGCCTCTTTTCCTATGCTTTCAATGCAATTCCAGTCTACCTCCTGAAATCGGTTTCCTGCAATTCTGCCCCGCTTTCAAGTCCTCTTGGCAACCTTACTTCAGTATATTTTTGGACGATAGCTTTCATTTATAACTCTGCAGGTTTGTGAATTACAGTGCCCCTGAGCTCCTTTCTTCAACTCGCTTTCTGGTGAGCTGGCCGCAACACCGCAGGATTGCTTCAGGCCCTAATCTGGTTCCGGCACGGCACGCTGAGCCTTTGGTTAATTCCTCTTCCTGGTGGGAAATGAGAGTTAAATTTGCCCGTCCAGACACCTCCAGCTAGTCTCTCATTGGTTCTCCCTATTCCTGTTCATCTTCCGCAGAAACTGCAAACTGGGCAAAACAGGAGGTTAAAGGCATTGACTCTCCAAGTCGGGAGAGTGTTAGTAAAGCGTCTGGAATGTTGCACCCGAGTACCAGGGGATGAGAACGGAGACGTATTTGAACACGTCTCCCGATCACACGGTTGATCATACTCTGGGTTCCACATGCATGTTTTAGCTGAAGGAAGAATCCCTTAAACCTGGAGAGTTGAGACCCGTGGAATGGGTACCATGCAATATGACTTCAAAGGGTCTTCATTTGCTCACCAAACCTCTCCAATCCTATCACTGCTGCGTTTATGCCCCTGTACACACGCTTGATTCCCTTTCAGAGACATAGCAATCCATAGGTTTTAAGATACTTACTAGTCAGGTACATTCTTAGGCGTTTAATATGGGGTGTTGAGTCCATTTCGTTGAGCAAGGAGTAGCTCTTGTCTATTCCATATTTGGCTTAAGGAACTTACTCTGTGCTCATTTCAATCTCTGGTTTTATGCAGCACCCCAACTCACCTTTCCCCTTAAGCAAGCATAAGTTGGTTTTCTAAATTTGAGACCCTGTTCTGTTTTGTAATCCAGTTCCTGTGTAGCCAAGTTTACATTCCGTGTATTAGTGATATCTTATGATGTTTCTTTTTCTGTGTGACTTTTTCATTTAGAATCATGATACCTGAATCCACTCATTATGCTGCTACGGGCCTGATGACATAGATGTCAGTGCTGAGTGATATTGCATTGTACGTAAGTACCACAACTTCTTCATCCATTTTTCACTTTCTGCGATATTGAACTTGTACCGTAAACGAGGTTCTTGTAAACAGAGCCGTCCCAAACTTTGGGGTGGCTGTGTCTTTTTGATTTTCATTTCCCTAAGCTATAGGACCATAAGTGGAAGTGCCCTAGGCTCTGTTTCTTTGTTTTTTAGATGTTTCAGGAAACACCATACACTTCTCCCGAGTGGCTGTTGGCAATTTACATCCTGCCCATCAGCATAACAAGGCTCCCAGTTCTCCATGGCCTGTCCTGCCTTTCTGGATTTTACACTTTTTTCAGATGGCCCTTTTGACCGTGGGGAAGTGAGACTTCATTGTAGTGCAGATTTCCTTTGCAAGCTTGCTTGGTTGGCCAAAAAGGGCGTATGCGTTTTTTCCTGAATATACTCAGGAAAAAACGCATACGCCCTTTTTGGCCAAGTGCATCATTGTGGACGTTCTGCCTCTTTTCCTATGCTTTAAATGCAATTCCAGTCTACCTCCTGAAATCGGTTTCCTGCAATTCTGCCCCGCTTTCAAGTCCTCTTGGCAGCCTTACTTCAGTATATTTTTGGACGATAGCTGTCATTTATAACTCTGCAGGTTTGTGAATTACAGTGCCCCTGAGCTCCTTTCTTCAACTCGCTTTCTTGTGAGCTGGCCGCAACACCGCAGGATTGCTTCAGGCCCTAATCTGGTTCCGGCACGGCACGCTGAGCCTTTGGTTAATTCCTCTTCCTGGTGGGAAATGAGAGTTAAATTTGCCCGTCCAGACACCTCCAGCTAGTCTCTCATTGGTTCTCCCTAATCCTGTTCATCTTCCGCAGAAATTGCAAACTGGGCCAAACAGGAGGTTAAAGGCACTGACTCTCCAAGTCGGGAGAGTGTTATTAAAGCGTCTGGAATGTTGCACCCGAGTACCAGGGGACGAGAACGGAGACGTATTTGAACACGTCTCCCGATCACACGGTTGATCATACTCTGGGTTCCACATGCATGTTTTAGCTGAAGGAAGAATCCCTTAAACCTGGAGAGTTGAGACCCGTGGAATGGGTACCATGTAATATGACTTCAAAGGGTCTTCATTTGCTCACCGAACCTCTCCAATCCTATCACTGCTGCGTTTATGCCCCTGTACACACACTTGATTCCCTTTCGGAGACATAGCAATCCATAGGTTTTAAGATACTTACTAGTCAGGTACATTCTTAGGCGTTTAATATGGGGTGTTGAGTCCATTTCGTTGAGCAAGGAGTAGCTCTTGTCTATTCCATATTTGGCTTAAGGAACTTACTCTGTGCTCATTTCAATCTCTGGTTTTATGCAGCCCCCCAACTCACCTTTCCCCTTAAGCAAGGATAAGTTGGTTTTCTAAATTTGAGACCCTGTTCTGTTTTGTAATCCAGTTCCTGTGTAGCCAAGTTTACATTCCGTGTATTAGTGATATCTTATGATGTTTCTTTTTCTGTGTGACTTATTTCAGGTAGAATCATCATACCTGAATCCACTCATTATGCTGCTACGGGCCTGATGACATAGATGTCAGTGCTGAGTGATATTGCATTGTACGTAAGTACCACAACTTCTTCATCCATTTTTCACTTTCTGCGATATTGAACTTGTACCGTAAACGAGGTTCTTGTAAACAGAGCCGTCCCAAACTTTGGGGTGGCTGTGTCTTTTTGATTTTCATTTCCCTAAGCTAAAGGACCATAAGTGGAAGTGCCCTAGGCTCTGTTGCTTTGTTTTTTAGATGTTTCAGGAAACACCATACACTTCTCCCGAGTGGCTGTTGGCAATTTACATCCCGCCCATCAGCATAACAAGGCTCCCAGTTCTCCATGGCCTGTCCTGCCTTTCTGGATTTTACACTTTTTTCAGATGGCCCTTTTGACCGGGGGGAAGTGAGACTTCATTGTAGTGCAGATTTCCTTTGCAAGCTTGCTTGGTTGGCCAAAAAGGGCGTATGCGTTTTTTCCTGAATATATTCAGGAAAAAACGCATACGCCCTTTTTGGCCAAGTGCATCATTGTGGACGTTCTGCCTCTTTTCCTATGCTTTCAATGCAATTCCAGTCTACCTCCTGAAATCGGTTTCCTGCAATTCTGCCCCGCTTTCAAGTCCTCTTGGCAACCTTACTTCAGTATATTTTTGGACGATAGCTTTCATTTATAACTCTGCAGGTTTGTGAATTACAGTGCCCCTGAGCTCCTTTCTTCAACTCGCTTTCTGGTGAGCTGGCCGCAACACCGCAGGATTGCTTCAGGCCCTAATCTGGTTCCGGCACGGCACGCTGAGCCTTTGGTTAATTCCTCTTCCTGGTGGGAAATGAGAGTTAAATTTGCCCGTCCAGACACCTCCAGCTAGTCTCTCATTGGTTCTCCCTATTCCTGTTCATCTTCCGCAGAAACTGCAAACTGGGCAAAACAGGAGGTTAAAGGCATTGACTCTCCAAGTCGGGAGAGTGTTAGTAAAGCGTCTGGAATGTTGCACCCGAGTACCAGGGGATGAGAACGGAGACGTATTTGAACACGTCTCCCGATCACACGGTTGATCATACTCTGGGTTCCACATGCATGTTTTAGCTGAAGGAAGAATCCCTTAAACCTGGAGAGTTGAGACCCGTGGAATGGGTACCATGCAATATGACTTCAAAGGGTCTTCATTTGCTCACCAAACCTCTCCAATCCTATCACTGCTGCGTTTATGCCCCTGTACACACGCTTGATTCCCTTTCAGAGACATAGCAATCCATAGGTTTTAAGATACTTACTAGTCAGGTACATTCTTAGGCGTTTAATATGGGGTGTTGAGTCCATTTCGTTGAGCAAGGAGTAGCTCTTGTCTATTCCATATTTGGCTTAAGGAACTTACTCTGTGCTCATTTCAATCTCTGGTTTTATGCAGCACCCCAACTCACCTTTCCCCTTAAGCAAGCATAAGTTGGTTTTCTAAATTTGAGACCCTGTTCTGTTTTGTAATCCAGTTCCTGTGTAGCCAAGTTTACATTCCGTGTATTAGTGATATCTTATGATGTTTCTTTTTCTGTGTGACTTTTTCATTTAGAATCATGATACCTGAATCCACTCATTATGCTGCTACGGGCCTGATGACATAGATGTCAGTGCTGAGTGATATTGCATTGTACGTAAGTACCACAACTTCTTCATCCATTTTTCACTTTCTGCGATATTGAACTTGTACCGTAAACGAGGTTCTTGTAAACAGAGCCGTCCCAAACTTTGGGGTGGCTGTGTCTTTTTGATTTTCATTTCCCTAAGCTATAGGACCATAAGTGGAAGTGCCCTAGGCTCTGTTGCTTTGTTTTTTAGATGTTTCAGGAAACACCATACACTTCTCCCGAGTGGCTGTTGGCAATTTACATCCTGCCCATCAGCATAACAAGGCTCCCAGTTCTCCATGGCCTGTCCTGCCTTTCTGGATTTTACACTTTTTTCAGATGGCCCTTTTGACCGTGGGGAAGTGAGACTTCATTGTAGTGCAGATTTCCTTTGCAAGCTTGCTTGGTTGGCCAAAAAGGGCGTATGCGTTTTTTCCTGAATATACTCAGGAAAAAACGCATACGCCCTTTTTGGCCAAGTGCATCATTGTGGACGTTCTGCCTCTTTTCCTATGCTTTAAATGCAATTCCAGTCTACCTCCTGAAATCGGTTTCCTGCAATTCTGCCCCGCTTTCAAGTCCTCTTGGCAGCCTTACTTCAGTATATTTTTGGACGATAGCTGTCATTTATAACTCTGCAGGTTTGTGAATTACAGTGCCCCTGAGCTCCTTTCTTCAACTCGCTTTCTTGTGAGCTGGCCGCAACACCGCAGGATTGCTTCAGGCCCTAATCTGGTTCCGGCACGGCACGCTGAGCCTTTGGTTAATTCCTCTTCCTGGTGGGAAATGAGAGTTAAATTTGCCCGTCCAGACACCTCCAGCTAGTCTCTCATTGGTTCTCCCTAATCCTGTTCATCTTCCGCAGAAATTGCAAACTGGGCCAAACAGGAGGTTAAAGGCACTGACTCTCCAAGTCGGGAGAGTGTTATTAAAGCGTCTGGAATGTTGCACCCGAGTACCAGGGGACGAGAACGGAGACGTATTTGAACACGTCTCCCGATCACACGGTTGATCATACTCTGGGTTCCACATGCATGTTTTAGCTGAAGGAAGAATCCCTTAAACCTGGAGAGTTGAGACCCGTGGAATGGGTACCATGCAATATGACTTCAAAGGGTCTTCATTTGCTCACCGAACCTCTCCAATCCTATCACTGCTGCGTTTATGCCCCTGTACACACGCTTGATTCCCTTTCGGAGACATAGCAATCCATAGGTTTTAAGATACTTACTAGTCAGGTACATTCTTAGGCGTTTAATATGGGGTGTTGAGTCCATTTCGTTGAGCAAGGAGTAGCTCTTGTCTATTCCATATTTGGCTTAAGAAACTTACTCTGTGCTCATTTCAATCTCTGATTTTATGCAGCACCCCAACTCACCTTTCCCCTTAAGCAAGCATAAGTTAGTTTTCTAAATTTGAGACCCTGTTCTGTTTTGTAATCCAGTTCCTGTGTAGCCAAGTTTACATTCCGTGTATTAGTGACATCTTATGATGTTTCTTTTTCTGCGTGACTTATTTCAGGTAGAATCATCATACCTGAATCCACTCATTATGCTGCTACGGGCCTGATGACATAGATGTCAGTGCTGAGTGATATTACATTGTACGTAAGTACCACAACTTCTTCATCCATTTTTCACTTTCTGCGATATTGAACTTGTACCGTAAACGAGGTTCTTGTAAACAGAGCGGTCCCAAACTTTGGGGTGGCTTTGTCTTTTTGATTTTCATTTCCCTAAGCTAAAGGACCATAAGTGGGAGTGCCCTAGGCTCTGTTGCTTTGTTTTTTAGATGTTTCAGGAAACACCATACACTTCTCCCGAGTGGCTGTTGGCAATTTACATCCCGCCCATCAGCATAACAAGGCTCCCAGTTCTCCATGGCCTGTCCTGACTTTCTGGATTTTACACTTTTTTCAGATGGCCCTTTTGACCGGGGGGAAGTGAGACTTCATTGTAGTGCAGATTTCCTTTGCAAGCTTGCTTGGTTGGCCAAAAAGGGCGTATGCGTTTTCTCCTGAATATATTCAGGAAAAAACGCATACGCCCTTTTTGGCCAAGTGCATCATTGTGGACGTTCTGCCTCTTTTCCTATGCTTTAAATGCAATTCCAGTCTACCTCCTGAAATCGGTTTCCTGCAATTCTGCCCCGCTTTCAAGTCCTCTTGGCAGCCTTACTTCAGTATATTTTTGGACGATAGCTGTCATTTATAACTCTGCAGGTTTGTGAATTACAGTGCCCCTGAGCTCCTTTCTTCAACTCGCTTTCTTGTGAGCTGGCCGCAACACCGCAGGATTGCTTCAGGCCCTAATCTGGTTCCGGCACGGCACGCTGAGCCTTTGGTTAATTCCTCTTCCTGGTGGGAAATGAGAGTTAAATTTGCCCGTCCAGACACCTCCAGCTAGTCTCTCTTTGGTTCTCCCTATTCCTGTTCATCTTCCACAGGAATTGCAAACTGGGCCAAACAGGAGGTTAAAGGCACTGACTCTCCAAGTCGGGAGAGTGTTAGTAAAGCGACTGGAATGTTGCACCCGAGTACCAGGGGACGAGAACGGAGACGTATTTGAACACGTCTCCCGATCACACGGTTGATCATACTCTGGGTTCCACATGCATGTTTTAGCTGAAGGAAGAATCCCTTAAACCTGGAGAGTTGAGACCCGTGGAATGGGTACCATGCAATATGACTTCAAAGGGTCTTCATTTGCTCACCGAACCTTTCCAATCCTATCACTGCTGCGTTTATGCCCCTGTACACACGCTTGATTCCCTTTCGGAGACATAGCAATCCATAGGTTTTAAGATACTTACTAGTCAGGTACATTCTTAGGCGTTTAATATGGGGTGTTGAGTCCATTTGGTTGAGCAAGGAGTAGCTCTTGTCTATTCCATATTTGGCTTAAGGAACTTACTCTGTGCTCATTTCAATCTCTGGTTTTATGCAGCACCCCAACTCACCTTTCCCCTTAAGCAAGCATAAGTTGGTTTTCTAAATTTGAGACCCTGTTCTGTTTTGTAATCCAGTTCCTGTGTAGCCAAGTTTACATTCCGTGTATTAGTGATATCTTATGATGTTTCTTTTTCTGCGTGACTTATTTCAGTTAGAATCATCATACCTGAATCCACTCATTATGCTGCTACGGGCCTGATGACATAGATGTCAGTGCTGAGTGATATTGCATTGTACGTAAGTACCACCACTTCTTCATCCATTTTTCACTTTCTGCGATATTGAACTTGTACCGTAAACGACGTTCTTGTAAACAGAGCCGTCCCAAACTTTGGGGTGGCTGTGTCTTTTTGATTTTCATTTCCCTAAGCTAAAGGACCATAAGTGGAAGTGCCCTAGGCTCTGTTGCTTTGTTTTTTAGATGTTTCCGGAAACACCATACACTTCTCCGGAGTGGCTGTTGGCAATTTACATCCCGCCCATCAGCATAACAAGCCTCCCAGTTCTCCATGGCCTGTCCTGCCTTTCTGAATTTTACACTTGTTTCAGATGGCCCTTTTGACCGGGGGGAAGTGAGACTTCATTGTAGTGCAGATTTCCTTTGCAAGCTTGCTTGGTTGGCCAAAAAGGGCGTATGCGTTTTTTCCTGAATATATTCAGGAAAAAACGCATACGCCCTTTTTGGCCAAGTGCATCATTGTGGACGTTCTGCCTCTTTTCCTATGCTTTAAATGCCATTCCAGTCTACCTCCTGAAATCGGTTTCCTGCAATTGTGCCCCGCTTTCAAGTCCTCTTGGCAGCCTTACTTCAGTATATTTTTGGACGATAGCTGTCATTTATAACTCTGCAGGTTTGTGAATTACAGTGCCCCTGAGCTCCTTTCTTCAACTCGCTTTCTTGTGAGCTGGCCGCAACACCGGAGGATTGCTTCAGACTCTAATCTGGTTCCGGCACGGTACGCTGAGCCTTTGGTTAATTCCTCTTCCTGGTGGGAAATGAGAGTTAAATTTGCCCGTCCAGACACCTCCAGCTAGTCTCTCATTGGTTCTCCCTATTCCTGTTCATCTTCCACAGAAATTGCAAACTGGGCCAAACAGGAGGTTAAAGGCACTGACTCTCCAAGTCGGGAGAGTGTTAGTAAAGCGTCTGGAATGTTGCACCCGAGTACCAGGGGACGAGAACGGAGACATATTTGAAGACGTCTCCCGATCACACGGTTGATCATACTCTGGGTTCCACATGCATGTTTTAGCTGAAGGAAGAATCCCTTAAACCTGGAGAGTTAAGACCCGTGGAATGGGTACCATGCAATATGACTTCAAAGGGTCTTCATTTGCTCACCGAACCTCTCCAATCCTATCACTGCTGCGTTTATGCCCCTGTACACATGCTTCATTCCCTTTCGGAGACATAGCAATCTATAGGTTTTAAGATACTTACTAGTCAGGTACATTCTTAGGCGTTTAATATGGGGTGTTGAGTCCATTTCGTTGAGCAAGGAGTAGCTCTTGTCTATTCCATAGTTGGCTTAAGGAACTTACTCTGTGCTCATTTCAATCTCTGGTTTTATGCAGCACCCCAACTCACCTTTCCCCTTAAGCAAGCATAAGTTGGTTTTCTAAATTTGAGACCCTGTTCTGTTTTGTAATCCAGTTCCTGTGTAGCCAAGTTTACGTTCCGTGTATTAGTGATATCTTATGATGTTTCTTTTTCTGTGTGACTTATTTCAGGTAGAATCATCATACCTGAATCCACTCATTATGCTGCTACGGGCCTGAAGTCATAGATGTCATTGCTGAGTGATATTGCATTGTACGTAAGTACCACAACTTCTTCATCCATTTTTCACTTTCTGCGATATTGAACTTGTACCGTAAACTAGGTTCTTGTAAACAGAGCCGTCCCAAACTTTGGGGTGGCTGTGTCTTTTTGATTTTCATTTCCCTAAGCTAAAGGACCATAATTGGAAGTGCCCTAGGCTCTGTTGCTTTGTTTTTTAGATGTTTCAGGAAACACCATACACTTCTCCCGAGTGGCTGTTGGCAATTTACATCCCGCCCATCAGCATAACAAGGCTCCCAGTTCTCCATGGCCTGTCCTGCCTTTCTGGATTTTACACTTTTTTCAGATGGCCCTTTTGACCGGGGGGAAGTGAGACTTCATTGTAGTGCAGATTTCCTTTGCAAGCTTGCTTGGTTGGCCAAATAGGGCGTATGCGTTTTTTCCTGAATATATTCAGGAAAAAACGCATACGCCCTTTTTGGCCAAGTGCATCATTGTGGACGTTCTGCCTCTTTTCCTATGCTTTAAATGCCATTCCAGTCTACCTCCTGAAATCGGTTTCCTGCAATTCTGCCCCGCTTTCAAGTCCTCTTGGCAGCCTTACTTCAGTATATTTTTGGACGATAGCTGTCATTTATAACTCTGCAGGTTTGTGAATTACAGTGCCCCTGAGCTCCTTTCTTCAACTCGCTTTCTTGTGAGCTGGCCGCAACACCGCAGGATTGCTTCAGGCCATAATCTGGTTCCGGCACGGCACGCTGAGCCTTTGGTTAATTCCTCTTCCTGGTGGGAAATGAGAGTTAAATTTGCCCGTCCAGACACCTCCAGCTAGTCTCTCATTGGTTCTCCCTATTCCTGTTCATCTTCCGCAGAAATTGCAAACTGGGCCAAACAGGAGGTTAAAGGCACTGACTCTCCAAGTCGGGAGAGTGTTAGTAAAGCGTCTGGAATGTTGCACCCGAGTACCAGGGGACGAGAACGGAGACGTATTTGAACACGTCTCTGATCACACGGTTGATCATACTCTGGGTTCCACATGCATGTTTTAGCTGAAGGAAGAATCCCTTAAACCTGGAGAGTTGAGACCCGTGGAATGGGTACCATGCAATATGACTTCAAAGGGTCTTCATTTGCTCACCGAACCTCTCCAATCCTATCACTGCTGCGTTTATGCCCCTGTACACACGCTTGATTCCCTTTCGGAGACATAGCAATCCATAGGTTTTAAGATACTTACTAGTCAGGTACATTCTTAGGCGTTTAATACGGGGTGTTGAGTCCATTGCGTTGAACAAGGAGTAGCTCTTGTCTATTCCATATTTGGCTTAAGGAACTTACTCTGTGCTCATTTCAATCTCTGGTTTTATGCAGCACCCCAACTCACCTTTCCCCTTAAGCAAGCATAAGTTGGTTTTCTAAATTTGAGACCCTGTTCTGTTTTGTAATCCAGTTCCTGTGTAGCCAAGTTTACATTCCGTGTATTAGTGATATCTTATGATGTTTCTTTTTCTGCGTGACTTATTTCAGGTAGAATCATCATACCTGAATCCACTCATTATGCTGCTACGGGCCTGATGACAAGATGTCAGTGCTGAGTGATATTGCATTGTACATAAGTACCGCAACTTCTTCATCCATTTTTCACTTTCTGCGATATTGAACTTGTACCGTAAACGAGGTTCTTGTAAACAGAGCCGTCCCAAACTTTGGGGTGGCTGTGTCTTTTTGATTTTCATTTCCCTAAGCTAAAGGACCATAAGTGGAAGTGCCCTAGGCTCTGTTGCTTTGTTTTTTAGATGTTTCAGGAAACACCATACACTTCTCCGGAGTGGCTGTTGGCAATTTACATCCCGCCCATCAGCATAACAAGCCTCCCAGTTCTCCATGGCCTGTCCTGCCTTTCTGAATTTTACACTTGTTTCAGATGGCCCTTTTGACCGGGGGGAAGTGAGACTTCATTGTAGTGCAGATTTCCTTTGCAAGCTTGCTTGGTTGGCCAAAAAGGGCGTATGCGTTTTTTCCTGAATATATTCAGGAAAAAACGCATACGCCCTTTTTGGCCAAGTGCATCATTGTGGACGTTCTGCCTCTTTTCCTATGCTTTAAATGCAATTCCAGTCTACCTCCTGAAATCCGTTTCCTGCAATTCTGCCCCGCTTTCAAGTCCTCTTGGCAGCCTTACTTCAGTATATTTTTGGACGATAGCTGTCATTTATAACTCTGCAGGTTTGTGAATTACAGTGCCCCTGAGCTCCTTTCTTCAACTCGCTTTCTTGTGAGCTGGCCGCAACACCGCAGGATTGCTTCACACCATAATCTGGTTCCGGCACGGCATGCTGAGCCTTTGGTTAATTCCTCTTCCTGGTGGGAAATGAGAGTTAAATTTGCCCGTCCAGACACCTCCAGCTAGTCTCTCATTGGTTCTCCCTATTCCTGTTCATCTTCCGCAGAAATTGCAAACTGGGCCAAACAGGAGGTTAAAGGCACTGACTCTCCAAGTCGGGAGAGTGTTAGTAAAGCGTCTGGAATGTTGCACCCGAGTACCAGGGGACGAGAACGGAGACATATTTGAAGACGTCTCCCGATCACATGGTTGATCATACTCTGGGTTCCACATGCATGTTTTAGCTGAAGGAAGAATCCCTTAAACCTGGAGAGTTGAGACCCGTGGAATGGGTACCATGCAATATGACTTCAAAGGGTCTTCATTTGCTCACCGAACCTCTCCAATCCTATCACTGCTGCGTTTATGCCCCTGTACACATGCTTGATTCCCTTTCGGAGACATAGCAATCCATAGGTTTTAAGATACTTACTAGTCAGGTACATTCTTAGGCGTTTAATATGGGGTGTTGAGTCCATTTCATTGAGCAAGGAGTAGCTCTTGTCTATTCCATATTTGGCTTAAGGAACTTACTCTGTGCTCATTTCAATCTCTGGTTTTATGCAGCACCCCAACTCACCTTTCCCCTTAAGCAAGCATAAGTTGGTTTTCTAAATTTGAGACCCTGTTCTGTTTTGTAATCCAGTTCCTGTGTAGCCAAGTTTACATTCCGTGTATTAGTGATATCTTATGATGTTTCTTTTTCTGCGTGACTTATTTCAGGTAGAATCATCATACCTGAATCCACTCATTATGCTGCTACGGGCCTGATGACAAGATGTCAGTGCTGAGTGATATTGCATTGTACATAAGTACCGCAACTTCTTCATCCATTTTTCACTTTCTGCGATATTGAACTTGTACCGTAAACGAGGTTCTTGTAAACAGAGCCGTCCCAAACTTTGGGGTGGCTGTGTCTTTTTGATTTTCATTTCCCTAAGCTAAAGGACCATAAGTGGAAGTGCCCTAGGCTCTGTTGCTTTGTTTTTTAGATGTTTCAGGAAACACCATACACTTCTCCGGAGTGGCTGTTGGCAATTTACATCCCGCCCATCAGCATAACAAGCCTCCCAGTTCTCCATGGCCTGTCCTGCCTTTCTGAATTTTACACTTGTTTCAGATGGCCCTTTTGACCGGGGGGAAGTGAGACTTCATTGTAGTGCAGATTTCCTTTGCAAGCTTGCTTGGTTGGCCAAAAAGGGCGTATGCGTTTTTTCCTGAATATATTCAGGAAAAAACGCATACGCCCTTTTTGGCCAAGTGCATCATTGTGGACGTTCTGCCTCTTTTCCTATGCTTTAAATGCAATTCCAGTCTACCTCCTGAAATCGGTTTCCTGCAATTCTGCCCCGCTTTCAAGTCCTCTTGGCAGCCTTACTTCAGTATATTTTTGGACGATAGCTGTCATTTATAACTCTGCAGGTTTGTGAATTACAGTGCCCCTGAGCTCCTTTCTTCAACTCGCTTTCTTGTGAGCTGGCCGCAACACCGCAGGATTGCTTCACACCATAATCTGGTTCCGGCACGGCATGCTGAGCCTTTGGTTAATTCCTCTTCCTGGTGGGAAATGAGAGTTAAATTTGCCCGTCCAGACACCTCCAGCTAGTCTCTCATTGGTTCTCCCTATTCCTGTTCATCTTCCGCAGAAATTGCAAACTGGGCCAAACAGGAGGTTAAAGGCACTGACTCTCCAAGTCGGGAGAGTGTTAGTAAAGCGTCTGGAATGTTGCACCCGAGTACCAGGGGACGAGAACGGAGACATATTTGAAGACGTCTCCCGATCACATGGTTGATCATACTCTGGGTTCCACATGCATGTTTTAGCTGAAGGAAGAATCCCTTAAACCTGGAGAGTTGAGACCCGTGGAATGGGTACCATGCAATATGACTTCAAAGGGTCTTCATTTGCTCACCGAACCTCTCCAATCCTATCACTGCTGCGTTTATGCCCCTGTACACATGCTTGATTCCCTTTCGGAGACATAGCAATCCATAGGTTTTAAGATACTTACTAGTCAGGTACATTCTTAGGCGTTTAATATGGGGTGTTGAGTCCATTTCATTGAGCAAGGAGTAGCTCTTGTCTATTCCATATTTGGCTTAAGGAACTTACTCTGTGCTCATTTCAATCTCTGGTTTTATGCAGCACCCCAACTCACCTTTCCCCTTAAGCAAGCATAAGTTGGTTTTCTAAATTTGAGACCCTGTTCTGTTTTGTAATCCAGTTCCTGTGTAGCCAAGTTTACATTCCGTGTATTAGTGATATCTTATGATGTTTCTTTTTCTGCGTGACTTATTTCAGGTAGAATCATCATACCTGAATCCACTCATTATGCTGCTACGGGCCTGATGACATAGATGTCAGTGCTGAGTGATATTGCATTGTACGTAAGTACCACAACTTCTTCATCCATTTTTCACTTTCTGCGATATTGAACTTGTACCGTAAACGAGGTTCTTGTAAACAGAGCCGTCCCAAACTTTGGGGTGGCTGTGTCTTTTTGATTTTCATTTCCCTAAGCTAAAGGACCATAAGTGAAAGTGCCCTAGGCTCTGTTGCTTTGTTTTTTAGATGTTTCAGGAAACACCATACACTTCTCCCGAGTGGCTGTTGGCAATTTACATCCCGCCCATCAGCATAACAAGGCTCCCAGTTCTCCATGGCCTGTCCTGCCTTTCTGGATTTTACACTTTTTTCAGATGGCCCTTTTGACCGGGGGGAAGTGAGACTTCATTGTAGTGCAGATTTCCTTTGCAAGCTTGCTTGGTTGGCCAAAAAGGGCGTATGCGTTTTTTCCTGAATATATTCAGGAAAAAACACATACGCCCTTTTTGGCCAAGTGCATCATTGTGGACGTTCTGCCTCTTTTCCTATGCTTTAAATGCAATTCCAGTCTACCTCCTGAAATCGGTTTCCTGCAATTCTGCCCCGCTTTCAAGTCCTCTTGGCAGCCTTACTTCAGTATATTTTTGGACGATAGCTGTCATTTATAACTCTGCAGGTTTGTGAATTACAGTGCCCCTGAGCTCCTTTCTTCAACTCGCTTTCTTGTGAGCTGGCCGCAACACCGCAGGATTGCTTCAGGCCATAATCTGGTTCCGGCACGGCACGCTGAGCCTTCGGTTAATTCCTCTTCCTGGTGGGAAATGAGAGTTAAATTTGCCCGTCCAGACACCTCCAGCTAGTCTCTCATTGGTTCTCCCTATTCCTGTTCATCTTCCGCAGAAATTGCAAACTGGGCCAAACAGGAGGTTAAAGGCACTGACTCTCCAAGTCGGGAGAGTGTTAGTAAAGCGTCTGGAATGTTGCACCCGAGTACCAGGGGACGAGAACGGAGACGTATTTGAACACGTCTCTGATCACACGGTTGATCATACTCTGGGTTCCACATGCATGTTTTAGCTGAAGGAAGAATCCCTTAAACCTGGAGAGTTGAGACCCGTGGAATGGGTACCATGCAATATGACTTCAAAGGGTCTTCATTTGCTCACCGAACCTCTCCAATCCTATCACTGCTGCGTTTATGCCCCTGTACACATGCTTGATTCCCTTTCGGAGACATAGCAATCCATAGGTTTTAAGATACTTACTAGTCAGGTACATTCTTAGGCGTTTAATACGGGGTGTTGAGTCCATTTCGTTGAGCAAGGAGTAGCTCTTGTCTATTCCATATTTGGCTTAAGGAACTTACTCTGTGCTCATTTCAATCTCTGGTTTTATGCAGCACCCCAACTCACCTTTCCCCTTAAGCAAGCATAAGTTGGTTTTCTAAATTTGAGACCCTGTTCTGTTTTGTAATCCAGTTCCTGTGTAGCCAAGTTTACATTCCGTGTATTAGTGATATCTTATGATGTTTCTTTTTCTGCGTGACTTATTTCAGGTAGAATCATCATACCTGAATCCACTCATTATGCTGCTACGGGCCTGATGACAAGATGTCAGTGCTGAGTGATATTGCATTGTACATAAGTACCGCAACTTCTTCATCCATTTTTCACTTTCTGCGATATTGAACTTGTACCGTAAACGAGGTTCTTGTAAACAGAGCCGTCCCAAACTTTGGGGTGGCTGTGTCTTTTTGATTTTCATTTCCCTAAGCTAAAGGACCATAAGTGGAAGTGCCCTAGGCTCTGTTGCTTTGTTTTTTAGATGTTTCAGGAAACACCATACACTTCTCCGGAGTGGCTGTTGGCAATTTACATCCCGCCCATCAGCATAACAAGCCTCCCAGTTCTCCATGGCCTGTCCTGCCTTTCTGAATTTTACACTTGTTTCAGATGGCCCTTTTGACCGGGGGGAAGTGAGACTTCATTGTAGTGCAGATTTCCTTTGCAAGCTTGCTTGGTTGGCCAAAAAGGGCGTATGCGTTTTTTCCTGAATATATTCAGGAAAAAACGCATACGCCCTTTTTGGCCAAGTGCATCATTGTGGACGTTCTGCCTCTTTTCCTATGCTTTAAATGCAATTCCAGTCTACCTCCTGAAATCGGTTTCCTGCAATTCTGCCCCGCTTTCAAGTCCTCTTGGCAGCCTTACTTCAGTATATTTTTGGACGATAGCTGTCATTTATAACTCTGCAGGTTTGTGAATTACAGTGCCCCTGAGCTCCTTTCTTCAACTCGCTTTCTTGTGAGCTGGCCGCAACACCGCAGGATTGCTTCAGGCCCTAATCTGGTTCCGGCACGGCATGCTGAGCCTTTGGTTAATTCCTCTTCCTGGTGGGAAATGAGAGTTAAATTTGCCCGTCCAGACACCTCCAGCTAGTCTCTCATTGGTTCTCCCTATTCCTGTTCATCTTCCGCAGAAATTGCAAACTGGGCCAAACAGGAGGTTAAAGGCACTGACTCTCCAAGTCGGGAGAGTGTTAGTAAAGCGTCTGGAATGTTGCACCCGAGTACCAGGGGACGAGAACGGAGACATATTTGAAGACGTCTCCCGATCACATGGTTGATCATACTCTGGGTTCCACATGCATGTTTTAGCTGAAGGAAGAATCCCTTAAACCTGGAGAGTTGAGACCCGTGGAATGGGTACCATGCAATATGACTTCAAAGGGTCTTCATTTGCTCACCGAACCTCTCCAATCCTATCACTGCTGCGTTTATGCCCCTGTACACATGCTTGATTCCCTTTCGGAGACATAGCAATCCATAGGTTTTAAGATACTTACTAGTCAGGTACATTCTTAGGCGTTTAATATGGGGTGTTGAGTCCATTTCATTGAGCAAGGAGTAGCTCTTGTCTATTCCATATTTGGCTTAAGGAACTTACTCTGTGCTCATTTCAATCTCTGGTTTTATGCAGCACCCCAACTCACCTTTCCCCTTAAGCAAGCATAAGTTGGTTTTCTAAATTTGAGACCCTGTTGTGTTTAGTAATCCAGTTCCTGTGTAGCCAAGTTTACATTCCGTGTATTAGTGATATCTTATGATGTTTCTTTTTCTGCGTGACTTATTTCAGTTAGAATCATCATACCTGAATCCACTCATTATGCTGCTACGGGCCTGATGACATAGATGTCAGTGCTGAGTGATATTGCATTGTACGTAAGTACCACAACTTCTTCATCCATTTTTCACTTTCTGTGATATTGAACTTGTACCGTAAACGAGGTTCTTGTAAACAGAGCCGTCCCAAACTTTGGGGTGGCTGTGTCTTTTTGATTTTCATTTCCCTAAGCTAAAGGACCATAAGTGAAAGTGCCCTAGGCTCTGTTGCTTTGTTTTTTAGATGTTTCAGGAAACACCATACACTTCTCCCGAGTGGCTGTTGGCAATTTTCATCCCGCCCATCAGCATAACAAGGCTCCCAGTTCTCCATGGCCTGTCTTGCCTTTCTGGATTTTACACTTTTTTCAGATGGCCCTTTTGACCGGGGGGAAGTGAGACTTCATTGTAGTGCAGATTTCCTTTGCAAGCTTGCTTGGTTGGCCAAAAAGGGCGTATGCGTTTTTTCCTGAATATATTCAGGAAAAAACGCATACGCCCTTTTTGGCCAAGTGCATCATTGTGGACGTTCTGCCTCTTTTCCTATGCTTTAAATGCCATTCCAGTCTACCTCCTGAAATCGGTTTCGTGCAATTGTGCCCCGCTTTCAAGTCCTCTTGGCAGCCTTACTTCAGTATATTTTTGGACGATAGCTGTCATTTATAACTCTGCAGGTTTGTGAATTACAGTGCCCCTGAGCTCCTTTCTTCAACTCGCTTTCTTGTGAGCTGGCCGCAACACCGCAGGATTGCTTCAGGCCCTAATCTGGTTCCGGCACGGCACGCTGAGCCTTTGGTTAATTCCTCTTCCTGGTGGGAAATGAGAGTTAAATTTGCCCGTCCAGACACCTCCAGCTAGTCTCTCATTGGTTCTCCCTATTCCTGTTCATCTTCCGCAGAAATTGCAAACTGGGCCAAACAGGAGGTTAAAGGCATTGACTCTCCAAGTCGGGAGAGTGTTAGTAAAGCGGCTGGAATGTTGCACCCGAGTACCAGGGGACGAGAACGGAGACGTATTTGAACACGTCTCCCGATCACACGGTTGATCATACTCTGGGTTCCACATGCATGTTTTAGCTGAAGGAAGAATCCCTTAAAACTGGAGAGTTGAGACCCGTGGAATGGGTACCATGCAATACGACTTCAAAGGGTCTTCATTTGCTCACCGAACCTCTCCAATCCTATCACTGCTGCGTTTATGCCCCTGTACACACGCTTGATTCCCTTTCGGAGACATAGCAATCCATAGGTTTTAAGATACTTACTAGTCAGGTACATTCTTAGGCGTTTAATATGGGGTGTTGAGTCCATTTCGTTGAGCAAGGAGTAGCTCTTGTCTATTCCATATTTGGCTTAAGGAACTTACTCTGTGCTCATTTCAATCTCTGGTTTTATGCAGCACCCCAACTCACCTTTCCCCTTAAGCAAGCATAAGTTGGTTTTCTAAATTTGAGACCCTGTTCTGTTTTGTAATCCAGTTCCTGTGTAGCCAAGTTTACATTCCGTGTATTAGTGATATCTTATGATGTTTCTTTTTCTGCGTGACTTATTTCAGGTAGAATCATCATACCTGAATCCACTCATTATGCTTCTACGGGCCTGATGACAAGATGTCAGTGCTGAGTGATATTGCATTGTACGTAAGTACCACAACTTCTTCATCCATTTTTCACTTTCTGCGATATTGAACTTGTACTGTAAATGAGGTTCTTGTAAACAGAGCCGTCCCAAACTTTGGGGTGACTGTGTCTTTTTGATTTTCATTTCCCTAAGCTAAAGGACCATAAGTGGAAGTGCCCTAGGCTCTGTTGCTTTGTTTTTTAGATGTTTCAGGAAACACCATACACTTCTCCCGAGTGGCTGTTGGCAATTTACATCCCGCCCATCAGCATAACAAGGCTCCCAGTTCTCCATGGCCTGTCCTGCCTTTCTGGATTTTACACTTTTTTCAGATGGCCCTTTTGACTGGGGGGAAGTGAGACTTCATTGTAGTGCAGATTTCCTTTGCAAGCTTGCTTGGTTGGCCAAAAAGGGCGTATGCGTTTTTTCCTGAATATATTCAGGAAAAAACGCATACGCCCTTTTTGGCCAAGTGCATCATTGTGGACGTTCTGCCTCTTTTCCTATGCTTTAAATGCAATTCCAGTCTACCTCCTGAAATCGGTTTCCTGCAATTCTGCCCCGCTTTCAAGTCCTCTTGGCAGCCTTACTTCAGTATATTTTTGGACGATAGCTGTCATTTATAACTCTGCAGGTTTGTGAATTACAGTGCCCCTGAGCTCCTTTCTTCAACTCGCTTTCTTGTGAGCTGGCCGCAACACCGCAGGATTGCTTCAGGCCCTAATCTTGTTCCGGCACGGCATGCTGAGCCTTTGGTTAATTCCTCTTCCTGGTGGGAAATGAGAGTTAAATTTGCCCGTCCAGACACCTCCAGCTAGTCTCTCATTGGTTCTCCCTATTCCTGTTCATCTTCCGCAGAAATTGCAAACTGGGCCAAACAGGAGGTTAAAGGCACTGACTCTCCAAGTCGGGAGAGTGTTAGTAAAGCGGCTGGAATGTTGCACCCGAGTACCAGGGCACGAGAACGGAGACGTATTTGAACACGTCTCCCGATCACACGGTTGATCATACTCTGGGTTCCACATGCATGTTTTAGCTGAAGGAAGAATCCCTTAAACCTGGAGAGTTGAGACCCGTGGAATGGGTACCATGCAATATGACTTCAAAGGGTCTTCATTTGCTCACCGAACCTCTCCAATCCTATCACTGCTGCGTTTATGCCCCTGTACACACGCTTGATTCCCTTTCGGAGACATAGCAATCCATAGGTTTTAAGATACTTACTAGTCAGGTACATTCTTAGGCGTTTAATATGGGGTGTTGAGTCCATTTCGTTGAGCAAGGAGTAGCTCTTGTGTATTCCATATTTGGCTTAAGGAACTTACTCTGTGCTCATTTCAATCTCTGGTTTTATGCAGCACCCCAACTCACCTTTCCCCTTAAGCAAGCATAAGTTGGTTTTCTAAATTTGAGACCCTGTTCTGTTTTGTAATCCAGTTCCTGTGTAGCCAAGTTTACATTCCGTGTATTAGTGATATCTTATGATGTTTCTTTTGCTGTGTGACTTATTTCAGGTAGAATCATCATACCTGAATCCACTCATTATGCTGCTACGGGCCTGATGACATAGATGTCAGTGCTGAGTGATATTGCATTGTACGTAAGTACCACAACTTCTTCATCCATTTTTCACTTTCTGCGATATTGAACTTGTACCGTAAACGAGGTTCTTGTAAACAGAGCCGTCCCAAACTTTGGGGTGGCTGTGTCTTTTTGATTTTCATTTCCCTAAGCTAAAGGACCATAAGTGGAAGTGCCCTAGGCTCTGTTGCTTTGTTTTTTAGATGTTTCAGGAAACACCATACACTTCTCCCGAGTGGCTGTTGGCAATTTACATCCCGCCCATCAGCATAACAAGGCTCCCAGTTCTCCATGGCCTGTCCTGCCTTTCTGGATTTTACACTTTTTTCAGATGGCCCTTTTGACCGGGGGGAAGTGAGACTTCATTGTAGTGCAGATTTCCTTTGCAAGCTTGCTTGGTTGGCCAAAAAGGGCATCTGCGTTTTTTCCTGAATATATTCAGGAAAAAACGCATATGCCCTTTTTGGCCAAGTGCATCATTGTGGACGTTCTGCCTCTTTTCCTATGCTTTAAATGCAATTCCAGTCTACCTCCTGAAATCGGTTTCCTGCAATTCTGCCCCGCTTTCAAGTCCTCTTGGCAGCCTTACTTCAGTATATTTTTGGACGATAGCTGTCATTTATAACTCTGCATGTTTGTGAATTACAGTGCCCCTGAGCTCCTTTCTTCAACTCGCTTTCTTGTGAGCTGGCCGCAACACCGCAGGATTGCTTCAGGCCCTAATCTGGTTCCGGCACGGCACGCTGAGCCTTTGGTTAATTCCTCTTCCTGGTGGGAAATGAGAGTTAAATTTGCCCGTCCAGACACCTCCAGCTAGTCTCTCATTGGTTCTCCCTATTCCTGTTCATCTTCCGCAGAAATTGCAAACTGGGCCAAACAGGAGGTTAAAGGCACTGACTCTCCAAGTCGGGAGAGTGTTAGTAAAGCGTCTGGAATGTTGCACCCGAGTACCCGGGGACGAGAACGGAGACATATTTGAACACGTCTCCCGATCACACGGTTGATCATACTCTGGGTTCCACATGCATGTTTTAGCTGAAGGAAGAATCCCTTAAACCTGGAGAGTTGAGACCCGTGGAATGGGTACCATGCAATATGACTTCAAAGGGTCTTCATTTGCTCACCGAACCTCTCCAATCCTATCACTGCTGCGTTTATGCCCCTGTACACACGCTTGATTCCCTTTCGGAGACATAGCAATCCATAGGTTTTAAGATACTTACTAGTCAGGTACATTCTTAGGCGTTTAATATGGGGTGTTGAGTCCATTTCGTTGAGCAAGGAGTAGCTCTTGTCTATTCCATATTTGGCTTAAGGAACTTACTCTGTGCTCATTTAAATCTCTGGTTTTATGCAGCACCCCAACTCACCTTTCCCCTTAAGCAAGCATAAGTTGGTTTTCTAAATTTGAGACCCTGTTCTGTTTTGTAATCCAGTTCCTGTGTAGCCAAGTTTACATTCCGTGTATTAGTGATATCTTATGATGTTTCTTTTTCTGCGTGACTTATTTCAGGTAGAATCATCATACCTGAATCCACTCATTATGCTGCTACGGGCCTGATGACATAGATGTCAGTGCTGAGTGATATTGCATTGTACGTAAGTACCACCACTTCTTCATCCATTTTTCACTTTCTGCGATATTGAACTTGTACCGTAAACGAGGTTCTTGTAAACAGAGCCATCCCAAACTTTGGGGTGGCTGTGTCTTTTTGATTTTCATTTCCCTAAGCTAAAGGACCATAAGTGGAAGTGCCCTAGGCTCTGTTGCTTTGTTTTTTAGATGTTTCAGGAAACACCATACACTTCTCCCGAGTGGCTGTTGGCAATTTACATCCCGCCCATCAGCATAACAAGGCTCCCAGTTCTCCATGGCCTGTCCTGCCTTTCTGGATTTTACACTTTTTTCAGATGGCCCTTTTGACCGGGGGGAAGTGAGACTTCATTGTAGTGCAGATTTCCTTTGCAAGCTTGCTTGGTTGGCCAAAAAGGGCGTATGCGTTTTTTCCTGAATATATTCAGGAAAAAACGCATACGCCCTTTTTGGCCAAGTGCATCATTGTGGACGTTCTGCCTCTTTTCCTATGCTTTAAATGCAATTCCAGTCTACCTCCTGAAATCGGTTTCCTGCAATTGTGCCCCGCTTTCATGTCCTCTTGGCAGCCTTACTTCAGTATATTTTTGGACGATAGCTGTCATTTATAACTCTGCAGGTTTGTGAATTACAGTGCCCCTGAGCTCCTTTCTTCAACTCGCTTTCTTGTGAGCTGGCCGCAACACCGCAGGATTGCTTCAGGCCCTAATCTGGTTCCGGCACGGCACGCTGAGCCTTTGGTTAATTCCTCTTCCTGGTGGGAAATGAGAGTTAAATTTGCCCGTCCAGACACCTCCAGCTAGTCTCTCATTGGTTCTCCCTATTCCTGTTCATCTTCCGCAGAAATTGCAAACTGGGCCAAACAGGAGGTTAAAGGCATTGACTCTCCAAGTCGGGAGAGTGTTAGTAAAGCGGCTGGAATGTTGCACCCGAGTACAAGGGGACGAGAACGGAGACGTATTTGAACACGTCTCCCGATCACACGGTTGATCATACTCTGGGTTCCACATGCATGTTTTAGCTGAAGGAAGAATCCCTTAAAACTGGAGAGTTGAGACCCGTGGAATGGGTACCATGCAATACGACTTCAAAGGGTCTTCATTTGCTCACCGAACCTCTCCAATCCTATCACTGCTGCGTTTATGCCCCTGTACACACGCTTGATTCCCTTTCGGAGACATAGCAATCCATAGGTTTTAAGATACTTACTAGTCAGGTACATTCTTAGGCGTTTAATATGGGGTGTTGAGTCCATTTCGTTGAGCAAGGAGTAGCTCTTGTCTATTCCATATTTGGCTTAAGGAACTTACTCTGTGCTCATTTCAATCTCTGGTTTTATGCAGCACCCCAACTCACCTTTCCCCTTAAGCAAGCATAAGTTGGTTTTCTAAATTTGAGACCCTGTTCTGTTTTGTAATCCAGTTCCTGTGTAGCCAAGTTTACATTCCGTGTATTAGTGATATCTTATGATGTTTCTTTTTCTGCGTGACTTATTTCAGGTAGAATCATCATACCTGAATCCACTCATTATGCTGCTACGGGCCTGATGACAAGATGTCAGTGCTGAGTGATATTGCATTGTACGTAAGTACCACAACTTCTTCATCCATTTTTCACTTTCTGCGATATTGAACTTGTACCGTAAACGAGGTTCTTGTAAACAGAGCCGTCCCAAACTTTGGGGTGGCTGTGTCTTTTTGATTTTCATTTCCCTAAGCTAAAGGACCATAAGTGGAAGTGCCCTAGGCTCTGTTGCTTTGTTTTTTAGATGTTTCAGGAAACACCATACACTTCTCCCGAGTGGCTGTTGGCAATTTACATCCCGCCCATCAGCATAACAAGGCTCCCAGTTCTCCATGGCCTGTCCTGCCTTTCTGGATTTTACACTTTTTTCAGATGGCCCTTTTGACCGGGGGGAAGTGAGACTTCATTGTAGTGCAGATTTCCTTTGCAAGCTTGCTTGGTTGGCCAAAAAGGGCGTATGCGTTTTTTCCTGAATATATTCAGGAAAAAACGCATACGCCCTTTTTGGCCAAGTGCATCATTGTGGACGTTCTGCCTCTTTTCCTATGCTTTAAATGCAATTCCAGTCTACCTCCTGAAATCGGTTTCCTGCAATTGTGCCCCGCTTTCATGTCCTCTTGGCAGCCTTACTTCAGTATATTTTTGGACGATAGCTGTCATTTATAACTCTGCAGGTTTGTGAATTACAGTGCCCCTGAGCTCCTTTCTTCAACTCGCTTTCTGGTGAGCTGGCCGCAACACCGCAGGATTGCTTCAGGCCCTAATCTGGTTCCGGCACGGCACGCTGAGCCTTTGGTTAATTCCTCTTCCTGGTGGGAAATGAGAGTTAAATTTGCCCGTCCAGACACCTCCAGCTAGTCTCTCATTGGTTCTCCCTATTCCTGTTCATCTTCCGCAGAAACTGCAAACTGGGCAAAACAGGAGGTTAAAGGCATTGACTCTCCAAGTCGGGAGAGTGTTAGTAAAGCGTCTGGAATGTTGCACCCGAGTACCAGGGGATGAGAACGGAGACGTATTTGAACACGTCTCCCGATCACACGGTTGATCATACTCTGGGTTCCACATGCATGTTTTAGCTGAAGGAAGAATCCCTTAAACCTGGAGAGTTGAGACCCGTGGAATGGGTACCATGCAATATGACTTCAAAGGGTCTTCATTTGCTCACCGAACCTCTCCAATCCTATCACTGCTGCGTTTATGCCCCTGTACACACGCTTGATTCCCTTTCGGAGACATAGCAATCCATAGGTTTTAAGATACTTACTAGTCAGGTACATTCTTAGGCGTTTAATATGGGGTGTTGAGTCCATTTCGTTGAGCAAGGAGTAGCTCTTGTCTATTCCATATTTGGCTTAAGGAACTTACTCTGTGCTCATTTCAATCTCTGGTTTTATGCAGCACCCCAACTCACCTTTCCCCTTAAGCAAGCATAAGTTGGTTTTCTAAATTTGAGACCCTGTTCTGTTTTGTAATCCAGTTCCTGTGTAGCCAAGTTTACATTCCGTGTATTAGTGATATCTTATGATGTTTCTTTTTCTGTGTGACTTCTTTCAGGTAGAATCATCATACCTGAATCCACTCATTATGCTGCTACGGGCCTGATGATATAGATGTCATTGCTGAGTGATATTGCATTGTACGTAAGTACCACAACTTCTTCATCCATTTTTCACTTTCTGCGATATTGAACTTGTACCGTAAACGAGGTTCTTGTAAACAGAGCCGTCCCAAACTTTGGGGTGGCTGTGTCTTTTTGATTTTCATTTCCCTAAGCTAAAGGACCATAAGTGGAAGTGCCCTAGGCTCTGTTGCTTTGTTTTTTAGATGTTTCAGGAAACACCATACACTTCTCCCGAGTGGCTGTTGGCAATTTACATCCCGCCCATCAGCATAACAAGGCTCCCAGTTCTCCATGGCCTTCCTGCCTTTCTGGATTTTACACTTTTTTCAGATGGCCCTTTTGACCGGGGGGAAGTGAGACTTCATTGTAGTGCATATTTCCTTCGCAAGCTTGCTTGGTTGGCCAAAAAGGGCGTATGCGTTTTTTCCTGAATATATTCAGGAAAAAACGCATACGCCCTTTTTGGCCAAGTGCATCATTGTGGACGTTCTGCCTCTTTTCCTATGCTTTAAATGCAATTCCAGTCTACCTCCTGAAATCGGTTTCCTGCAATTCTGCCCCGCTTTCAAGTCCTCTTGGCAGCCTTACTTCAGTATATTTTTGGATGATAGCTGTCATTTATAACTCTGCAGGTTTGTGAATTACAGTGCCCCTGAGCTCCTTTCTTCAACTCGCTTTCTTGTGAGCTGGCCGCAACACCACAGGATTGCTTCAGTCCCTAATCTGGTTCCGGCACGGCACGCTGAGCCTTTGGTTAATTCCTCTTCCTGGTGGGAAATGAGAGTTAAATTTGCCCGTCCAGACACCTCCAGCTAGTCTCTCATTGGTTCTCCCTATTCCTGTTCATCTTCCGCAGAAATTGCAAACTGGGCCAAACAGGAGGTTAAAGGCATTGACTCTCCAAGTCGGGAGAGTGTTAGTAAAGCGTCTGGAATGTTGCACCCGAGTACCAGGGGACGAGAACGGAGACATATTTGAACACGTCTCCCGATCACACGGTTGATCATACTCTGGGTTCCACATGCATGTTTTAGCTGAAGGAAGAATCCCTTAAACCTGGAGAGTTGAGACCCGTGGAATGGGTACCATGCAATATGACTTCAAAGGGTCTTCATTTGCTCACCGAACCTCTCCAATCCTATCACTGCTGCGTTTATGCCCCTGTACACACGCTTGATTCCCTTTCGGAGACATAGCAATCCATAGGTTTTAAGATACTTACTAGTCAGGTACATTCTTAGGCGTTTAATATGGGGTGTTGAGTCCATTTGGTTGAGCAAGGAGTAGCTCTTGTCTATTCCATATTTGGCTTAAGGAACTTACTCTGTGCTCATTTCAATCTCTGATTTTATGCAGCACCCCAACTCACCTTTCCCCTTAAGCAAGCATAAGTTAGTTTTCTAAATTTGAGACCCTGTTCTGTTTTGTAATCCAGTTCCTGTGTAGCCAAGTTTACATTCCGTGTATTAGTGATATCTTATGATGTTTCTTTTTCTGCGTGACTTATTTCAGGTAGAATCATCATACCTGAATCCACTCATTATGCTGCTACGGGCCTGATGACATAGATGTCAGTGCTGAGTGATATTACATTGTACGTAAGTACCACAACTTCTTCATCCATTTTTCACTTTCTGCGATATTGAACTTGTACCGTAAACGAGGTTCTTGTAAACAGAGAGGTCCCAAACTTTGGGGTGGCTTTGTCTTTTTGATTTTCATTTCCCTAAGCTAAAGGACCATAAGTGGGAGTGCCCTAGGCTCTGTTGCTTTGTTTTTTAGATGTTTCAGGAAACACCATACACTTCTCCCGAGTGGCTGTTGGCAATTTACATCCCGCCCATCAGCATAACAAGGCTCCCAGTTCTCCATGGCCTGTCCTGCCTTTCTGGATTTTACACTTTTTTCAGATGACCCTTTTGACCGGGGGGAAGTGAGACTTCATTGTAGTGCAGATTTCCTTTGCAAGCTTGCTTGGTTGGCCAAAAAGGGCGTATGCGTTTTTTCCTGAATATATTCAGGAAAAAACGCATACGCCCTTTTTGGCCAAGTGCATCATTGTGGACCTTCTGCCTCTTTTCCTATACTTTAAATGCCATTCCAGTCTACCTCCTGAAATCGGTTTCCTGCAATTCTGCCCCGCTTTCAAGTCCTCTTGGCAGCCTTACTTCAGTATATTTTTGGACGATAGCTGTCATTTATAACTCTGCAGGTTTGTGAATTACAGTGCCCCTGAGCTCCTTTCTTCAACTCGCTTTCTTGTGAGCTGGCCGCAACACCGTAGGATTGCTTCAGGCCCTAATCTGGTTCCGGCACGGCACGCTGAGCCTTTGGTTAATTCCTCTTCCTGGTGGGAAATGAGAGTTAAATTTGCCCGTCCAGACACCTCCAGCTAGTCTCTCATTGGTTCTCCCTATTCCTGTTCATCTTCCGCAGAAATTGCAAACTGGGCCAAACAGGAGGTTAAAGGCATTGACTCTCCAAGTCGGGAGAGTGTTAGTAAAGCGTCTGGAATGTTGCACCCGAGTACCAGGGGACGAGAACGGAGACATATTTGAACACGTCTCCCGATCACACGGTTGATCATACTCTGGGTTCCACATGCATGTTTTAGCTGAAGGAAGAATCCCTTAAACCTGGAGAGTTGAGACCCGTGGAATGGGTACCATGCAATATGACTTCAAAGGGTCTTCATTTGCTCACCGAACCTCTCCAATCCTATCACTGCTGCGTTTATGCCCCTGTACACACGCTTGATTCCCTTTCGGAGACATAGCAATCCATAGGTTTTAAGATACTTACTAGTCAGGTACATTCTTAGGCGTTTAATATGGGGTGTTGAGTCCATTTGGTTGAGCAAGGAGTAGCTCTTGTCTATTCCATATTTGGCTTAAGGAACTTACTCTGTGCTCATTTCAATCTCTGATTTTATGCAGCACCCCAACTCACCTTTCCCCTTAAGCAAGCATAAGTTAGTTTTCTAAATTTGAGACCCTGTTCTGTTTTGTAATCCAGTTCCTGTGTAGCCAAGTTTACATTCCGTGTATTAGTGATATCTTATGATGTTTCTTTTTCTGCGTGACTTATTTCAGGTAGAATCATCATACCTGAATCCACTCATTATGCTGCTACGGGCCTGATGACATAGATGTCAGTGCTGAGTGATATTACATTGTACGTAAGTACCACAACTTCTTCATCCATTTTTCACTTTCTGCGATATTGAACTTGTACCGTAAACGAGGTTCTTGTAAACAGAGAGGTCCCAAACTTTGGGGTGGCTTTGTCTTTTTGATTTTCATTTCCCTAAGCTAAAGGACCATAAGTGGGAGTGCCCTAGGCTCTGTTGCTTTGTTTTTTAGATGTTTCAGGAAACACCATACACTTCTCCCGAGTGGCTGTTGGCAATTTACATCCCGCCCATCAGCATAACAAGGCTCCCAGTTCTCCATGGCCTGTCCTGCCTTTCTGGATTTTACACTTTTTTCAGATGACCCTTTTGACCGGGGGGAAGTGAGACTTCATTGTAGTGCAGATTTCCTTTGCAAGCTTGCTTGGTTGGCCAAAAAGGGCGTATGCGTTTTTTCCTGAATATATTCAGGAAAAAACGCATACGCCCTTTTTGGCCAAGTGCATCATTGTGGACCTTCTGCCTCTTTTCCTATACTTTAAATGCCATTCCAGTCTACCTCCTGAAATCGGTTTCCTGCAATTCTGCCCCGCTTTCAAGTCCTCTTGGCAGCCTTACTTCAGTATATTTTTGGACGATAGCTGTCATTTATAACTCTGCAGGTTTGTGAATTACAGTGCCCCTGAGCTCCTTTCTTCAACTCGCTTTCTTGTGAGCTGGCCGCAACACCGTAGGATTGCTTCAGGCCCTAATCTGGTTCCGGCACGGCACGCTGAGCCTTTGGTTAATTCCTCTTCCTGGTGGGAAATGAGAGTTAAATTTGCCCGTCCAGACACCTCCAGCTAGTCTCTCATTGGTTCTCCCTATTCCTGTTCATCTTCCGCAGAAATTGCAAACTGGGTCAAACAGGAGGTTAAAGGCACTGACTCTCCAAGTCGGGAGAGTGTTAGTAAAGCGTCTGCAATGTTGCACCCGAGTACCAGGGGACGAGAACGGAGACATATTTGAACACGTCTCCGATCACACGGTTGATCATACTCTGGGTTCCACATGCATGTTTTAGCTGAAGGAAGAATCCCTTAAACATGGAGAGTTGAGACCCGTGGAATGGGTACCATGTAATATGACTTCAAAGGGTCTTCATTTGCTCACCGAACCTCTCCAATCCTATCACTGCTGCGTTTATGCCCCTGTACACACACTTGATTCCCTTTCGGAGACATAGCAATCCATATGTTTTAAGATACTTACTAGTCAGGTACATTCTTAGGCGTTTAATATGGGGTGTTGAGTCCATTTCGTTGAGCAAGGAGTAGCTCTTGTCTATTCCATATTTGGCTTAAGGAACTTACTCTGTGCTCATTTCAATCTCTGGTTTTATGCAGCACCCCAACTCACCTTTCCCCTTAAGCAAGCATAAGTTGGTTTTCTAAATTTGAGACCCTGTTCTGTTTTGTAATCCAGTTCCTGTGTAGCCAAGTTTACATTCCGTGTATTAGTGATATCTTATGATGTTTCTTTTTCTGTGTGACTTATTTCAGGTAGAATCATCATACCTGAATCCACTCATTATGCTGCTACGGGCCTGATGACATAGATGTCAGTGCTGAGTGATATTGCATTGTACGTAAGTACCACAACTTCTTCATCCATTTTTCACTTTCTGCGATATTGAACTTGTACCGTAAACGAGGTTCTTGTAAACAGAGCCGTCCCAAACTTTGGGGTGGCTGTGTCTTTTTGATTTTCATTTCCCTAAGCTAAAGGACCATAAGTGGAAGTGCCCTAGGCTCTGTTGCTTTGTTTTTTAGATGTTTCAGGAAACTCCATACACATCTCCCGAGTGGCTGTTGGCAATTTACATCCCGCCCATCAGCATAACAAGGCTCCCAGTTCTCCATGGCCTGTCCTGCCTTTCTGGATTTTACACTTTTTTCAGATGGCCCTTTTGACCGGGGGGAAGTGAGACTTCATTGTAGTGCAGATTTCCTTTGCAAGCTTGCTTGGTTGGCCAAAAAGGGCGTATGCGTTTTTTCCTGAATATATTCAGGAAAAAACGCATACGCCCTTTTTGGCCAAGTGCATCATTGTGGACGTTCTGCCTCTTTTCCTATGCTTTAAATGCAATTCCAGTCGACCTCCTGTAATCGGTTTCCTGCAATTCTGCCCCGATTTCAAGTCCTCTTGGCAGCCTTACTTCAATATATTTTTGGACGATAGCTGTCATTTATAACTCTGCAGGTTTGTGAATTACAGTGCCCCTGAGCTCCTTTCTTCAACTCGCTTTCTTGTGAGCTGGCCGCAACACCGCAGGATTGCTTCAGGCCCTAATCTGGTTCCGGCACGGCACGCTGAGCCTTTGGTTAATTCCTCTTCCTGGTGGGAAATGAGAGTTAAACTTGCCCGTCCAGACACCTCCAGCTAGTCTCTCATTGGTTCTCCCTATTCCTGTTCATCTTCCGCAGAAATTGCAAACTGGGCCAAACAGGAGGTTAAAGGCACTGACTCTCCAAGTCGGGAGAGTGTTAGTAAAGCGTCTGGAATGTTGCACCCGAGTACCAGGGGACGAGAACGGAGACGTATTTGAAGACGTCTCCCGATCACACGGTTGATCATACTCTAGGTTCCACATGCATGTTTTAGCTGAAGGAAGAATCCCTTAAACCTGGAGAGTTGAGACCCGTGGAATGGGTCCCATGCAATATGACTTCAAAGGGTCTTCATTTGCTCACCGAACCTCTCCAATCCTATCACTGCTGCGTTTATGCCCCTGTACACATGCTTGATTCCCTTTCGGAGACATAGCAATCCATAGGTTTTAAGATACTTACTAGTCAGGTACATTCTTAGGCGTTTAATATGGGGTGTTGAGTCCATTTCATTGAGCAAGGAGTAGCTCTTGTCTATTCCATATTTGGCTTAAGGAACTTACTCTGTGCTCATTTCAATCTCTGGTTTTATGCAGCACCCCAACTCACCTTTCCCCTTAAGCAAGCATAAGTTGGTTTTCTAAATTTGAGACCCTGTTCTGTTTTGTAATCCAGTTCCTGTGTAGCCAAGTTTACATTCCGTGTATTAGTGATATCTTATGATGTTTCTTTTTCTGCGTGACTTATTTCAGTTAGAATCATCATACCTGAATCCACTCATTATGCTGCTACGGGACAGATGACATAGATGTCAGTGCTGAGTGATATTGCATTGTACGTAAGTACCACCACTTCTTCATCCATTTTTCACTTTCTGCGATATTGAACTTGTACCGTAAACGAGGTTCTTGTAAACAGAGCCGTCCCAAACTTTGGGGTGGCTGTGTGTTTTTGATTTTCATTTCCCTAAGCTAAAGGACCATAAGTGGAAGTGCCCTAGGCTCTGTTGCTTTGTTTTTTAGATGTTTCAGGAAACACCATACACTTCTCCCGAGTGGCTGTTGGCAATTTACATCCCGCCCATCCGCATAACAAGGCTCCCAGTTCTCCATGGCCTGTCCTGCCTTTCTGGATTTTACACTTTTTTCAGATGGCCCTTTTGACCGGGGGGAAGTGAGACTTCATTGTAGTGCAGATTTCCTTTGCAAGCTTGCTTGGTTGGCCAAAAAGGGCGTATGCGTTTTTTCCTGAATATATTCAGGAAAAAACGCATACGCCCTTTTTGGCCAAGTGCATCATTGTGGACGTTCTGCCTCTTTTCCTATGCTTTAAATGCAATTCCAGTCTACCTCCTGAAATCGGTTTCCTGCAATTCTGCCCCGCTTTCAAGTCCTCTTGGCAGCCTTACTTCAGTATATTTTTGGATGATAGCTGTCATTTATAACTCTGCAGGTTTGTGAATTACAGTGCCCCTGAGCTCCTTTCTTCAACTCGCTTTCTTGTGAGCTGGCCGCAACACCACAGGATTGCTTCAGTCCCTAATCTGGTTCCGGCACGGCACGCTGAGCCTTTGGTTAATTCCTCTTCCTGGTGGGAAATGAGAGTTAAATTTGCCCGTCCAGACACCTCCAGCTAGTCTCTCATTGGTTCTCCCTATTCCTGTTCATCTTCCGCAGAAATTGCAAACTGGGATAAACAGGAGGTTAAAGGCACTGACTCTCCAAGTCGGGAGAGTGTTAGTAAAGCGTCTGGAATGTTGCACCCGAGTACCAGGGGACGAGAACGGAGACATATTTGAACACGTCTCCCGATCACACGGTTGATCATACTCTGGGTTCCACATGCATGTTTTAGCTGAAGGAAGAATCCCTTAAACCTGGAGAGTTGAGACCCGTGGAATGGGTACCATGCAATATGACTTCAAAGGGTCTTCATTTGCTCACCGAACCTCTCCAATCCTATCACTGCTGCGTTTATGCCCCTGTACACACGCTTGATTCCCTTTCAGAGACATAGCAATCCATAGGTTTTAAGATACTTACTAGTCAGGTACATTCTTAGGCGTTTAATATGGGGTGTTGAGTCCATTTGGTTGAGCAAGGAGTAGCTCTTGTCTATTCCATATTTGGCTTAAGGAACTTACTCTGTGCTCATTTCAATCTCTGATTTTATGCAGCACCCCAACTCACCTTTCCCCTTAAGCAAGCATAAGTTAGTTTTCTAAATTTGAGACCCTGTTCTGTTTTGTAATCCAGTTCCTGTGTAGCCAAGTTTACATTCCGTGTATTAGTGATATCTTATGATGTTTCTTTTTCTGCGTGACTTATTTCAGGTAGAATCATCATACCTGAATCCACTCATTATGCTGCTACGGGCCTGATGACATAGATGTCAGTGCTGAGTGATATTACATTGTACGTAAGTACCACAACTTCTTCATCCATTTTTCACTTTCTGCGATATTGAACTTGTACCGTAAACGAGGTTCTTGTAAACAGAGCCGTCCCAAACTTTGGGGTGGCTGTGTCTTTTTGATTTTCATTTCCCTAAGCTAAAGGACCATAAGTGGAAGTGCCCTAGGCTCTGTTGCTTTGTTTTTTAGATGTTTCAGGAAACACCATACACTTCTCCCGAGTGGCTGTTGGCAATTTACATCCCGCCCATCAGCATAACAAGGCTCCCAGTTCTCCATGGCCTGTCCTGCCTTTCTGGATTTTACACTTTTTTCAGATGGCCCTTTTGACCGGGGGGAAGTGAGACTTCATTGTAGTGCAGATTTCCTTTGCAAGCTTGCTTGGTTGGCCAAAAAGGGCGTATGCGTTTTTTCCTGAATATATTCAGGAAAAAACGCATACGCCCTTTTTGGCCAAGTGCATCATTGTGGACGTTCTGCCTCTTTTCCTATACTTTAAATGCCATTCCAGTCTACCTCCTGAAATCGGTTTCCTGCAATTCTGCCCCGCTTTCAAGTCCTCTTGGCAGCCTTACTTCAGTATATTTTTGGACGATAGCTGTCATTTATAACTCTGCAGGTTTGTGAATTACAGTGCCCCTGAGCTCCTTTCTTCAACTCGCTTTCTTGTGAGCTGGCCGCAACACCGTAGGATTGCTTCAGGCCCTAATCTGGTTCCGGCACGGCACGCTGAGCCTTTGGTTAATTCCTCTTCCTGGTGGGAAATGAGAGTTAAATTTGCCCGTCCAGACACCTCCAGCTAGTCTCTCATTGGTTCTCCCTATTCCTGTTCATCTTCCGCAGAAATTGCAAACTGGGTCAAACAGGAGGTTAAAGGCACTGACTCTCCAAGTCGGGAGAGTGTTAGTAAAGCGTCTGCAATGTTGCACCCGAGTACCAGGGGACGAGAACGGAGACATATTTGAACACGTCTCCGATCACACGGTTGATCATACTCTGGGTTCCACATGCATGTTTTAGCTGAAGGAAGAATCCCTTAAACATGGAGAGTTGAGACCCGTGGAATGGGTACCATGTAATATGACTTCAAAGGGTCTTCATTTGCTCACCGAACCTCTCCAATCCTATCACTGCTGCGTTTATGCCCCTGTACACACACTTGATTCCCTTTCGGAGACATAGCAATCCATAGGTTTTAAGATACTTACTAGTCAGGTACATTCTTAGGCGTTTAATATGGGGTGTTGAGTCCATTTCGTTGAGCAAGGAGTAGCTCTTGTCTATTCCATATTTGGCTTAAGGAACTTACTCTGTGCTCATTTCAATCTCTGGTTTTATGCAGCACCCCAACTCACCTTTCCCCTTAAGCAAGGATAAGTTGGTTTTCTAAATTTGAGACCCTGTTCTGTTTTGTAATCCAGTTCCTGTGTAGCCAAGTTTACATTCCGTGTATTAGTGATATCTTATGATGTTTCTTTTTCTGTGTGACTTATTTCAGGTAGAATCATCATACCTGAATCCACTCATTATGCTGCTACGGGCCTGATGACATAGATGTCAGTGCTGAGTGATATTGCATTGTACGTAAGTACCACAACTTCTTCATCCATTTTTCACTTTCTGCGATATTGAACTTGTACCATAAACGAGGTTCTTGTAAACAGAGCCGTCCCAAACTTTGGGGTGGCTGTGTCTTTTTGATTTTCATTTCCCTAAGCTAAAGGACCATAAGTGGAAGTGCCCTAGGCTCTGTTGCTTTGTTTTTTAGATGTTTCAGGAAACACCATACACTTCTCCCGAGTGGCTGTTGGCAATTTACATCCCGCCCATCAGCATAACAAGGCTCCCAGTTCTCCATGGCCTGTCCTGCCTTTCTGGATTTTACACTTTTTTCAGATGGCCCTTTTGACCGGGGGGAAGTGAGACTTCATTGTAGTGCAGATTTCCTTTGCAAGCTTGCTTGGTTGGCCAAAAAGGGCGTATGCGTTTTTTCCTGAATATATTCAGGAAAAAACGCATACGCCCTTTTTGGCCAAGTGCATCATTGTGGACGTTCTGCCTCTTTTCCTATGCTTTCAATGCAATTCCAGTCTACCTCCTGAAATCGGTTTCCTGCAATTCTGCCCCGCTTTCAAGTCCTCTTGGCAACCTTACTTCAGTATATTTTTGGACGATAGCTTTCATTTATAACTCTGCAGGTTTGTGAATTACAGTGCCCCTGAGCTCCTTTCTTCAACTCGCTTTCTGGTGAGCTGGCCGCAACACCGCAGGATTGCTTCAGGCCCTAATCTGGTTCCGGCACGGCACGCTGAGCCTTTGGTTAATTCCTCTTCCTGGTGGGAAATGAGAGTTAAATTTGCCCGTCCAGACACCTCCAGCTAGTCTCTCATTGGTTCTCCCTATTCCTGTTCATCTTCCGCAGAAACTGCAAACTGGGCAAAACAGGAGGTTAAAGGCATTGACTCTCCAAGTCGGGAGAGTGTTAGTAAAGCGTCTGGAATGTTGCACCCGAGTACCAGGGGATGAGAACGGAGACGTATTTGAACACGTCTCCCGATCACACGGTTGATCATACTCTGGGTTCCACATGCATGTTTTAGCTGAAGGAAGAATCCCTTAAACCTGGAGAGTTGAGACCCGTGGAATGGGTACCATGCAATATGACTTCAAAGGGTCTTCATTTGCTCACCAAACCTCTCCAATCCTATCACTGCTGCGTTTATGCCCCTGTACACACGCTTGATTCCCTTTCAGAGACATAGCAATCCATAGGTTTTAAGATACTTACTAGTCAGGTACATTCTTAGGCGTTTAATATGGGGTGTTGAGTCCATTTGGTTGAGCAAGGAGTAGCTCTTGTCTATTCCATATTTGGCTTAAGGAACTTACTCTGTGCTCATTTCAATCTCTGATTTTATGCAGCACCCCAACTCACCTTTCCCCTTAAGCAAGCATAAGTTAGTTTTCTAAATTTGAGACCCTGTTCTGTTTTGTAATCCAGTTCCTGTGTAGCCAAGTTTACATTCCGTGTATTAGTGATATCTTATGATGTTTCTTTTTCTGCGTGACTTATTTCAGGTAGAATCATCATACCTGAATCCACTCATTATGCTGCTACGGGCCTGATGACATAGATGTCAGTGCTGAGTGATATTACATTGTACGTAAGTACCACAACTTCTTCATCCATTTTTCACTTTCTGCGATATTGAACTTGTACCGTAAACGAGGTTCTTGTAAACAGAGAGGTCCCAAACTTTGGGGTGGCTTTGTCTTTTTGATTTTCATTTCCCTAAGCTAAAGGACCATAAGTGGGAGTGCCCTAGGCTCTGTTGCTTTGTTTTTTAGATGTTTCAGGAAACACCATACACTTCTCCCGAGTGGCTGTTGGCAATTTACATCCCGCCCATCAGCATAACAAGGCTCCCAGTTCTCCATGGCCTGTCCTGCCTTTCTGGATTTTACACTTTTTTCAGATGACCCTTTTGACCGGGGGGAAGTGAGACTTCATTGTAGTGCAGATTTCCTTTGCAAGCTTGCTTGGTTGGCCAAAAAGGGCGTATGCGTTTTTTCCTGAATATATTCAGGAAAAAACGCATACGCCCTTTTTGGCCAAGTGCATCATTGTGGACCTTCTGCCTCTTTTCCTATACTTTAAATGCCATTCCAGTCTACCTCCTGAAATCGGTTTCCTGCAATTCTGCCCCGCTTTCAAGTCCTCTTGGCAGCCTTACTTCAGTATATTTTTGGACGATAGCTGTCATTTATAACTCTGCAGGTTTGTGAATTACAGTGCCCCTGAGCTCCTTTCTTCAACTCGCTTTCTTGTGAGCTGGCCGCAACACCGTAGGATTGCTTCAGGCCCTAATCTGGTTCCGGCACGGCACGCTGAGCCTTTGGTTAATTCCTCTTCCTGGTGGGAAATGAGAGTTAAATTTGCCCGTCCAGACACCTCCAGCTAGTCTCTCATTGGTTCTCCCTATTCCTGTTCATCTTCCGCAGAAATTGCAAACTGGGCCAAACAGGAGGTTAAAGGCATTGACTCTCCAAGTCGGGAGAGTGTTAGTAAAGCGTCTGGAATGTTGCACCCGAGTACCAGGGGACGAGAACGGAGACATATTTGAACACGTCTCCCGATCACACGGTTGATCATACTCTGGGTTCCACATGCATGTTTTAGCTGAAGGAAGAATCCCTTAAACCTGGAGAGTTGAGACCCGTGGAATGGGTACCATGCAATATGACTTCAAAGGGTCTTCATTTGCTCACCGAACCTCTCCAATCCTATCACTGCTGCGTTTATGCCCCTGTACACACGCTTGATTCCCTTTCGGAGACATAGCAATCCATAGGTTTTAAGATACTTACTAGTCAGGTACATTCTTAGGCGTTTAATATGGGGTGTTGAGTCCATTTGGTTGAGCAAGGAGTAGCTCTTGTCTATTCCATATTTGGCTTAAGGAACTTACTCTGTGCTCATTTCAATCTCTGATTTTATGCAGCACCCCAACTCACCTTTCCCCTTAAGCAAGCATAAGTTAGTTTTCTAAATTTGAGACCCTGTTCTGTTTTGTAATCCAGTTCCTGTGTAGCCAAGTTTACATTCCGTGTATTAGTGATATCTTATGATGTTTCTTTTTCTGCGTGACTTATTTCAGGTAGAATCATCATACCTGAATCCACTCATTATGCTGCTACGGGCCTGATGACATAGATGTCAGTGCTGAGTGATATTACATTGTACGTAAGTACCACAACTTCTTCATCCATTTTTCACTTTCTGCGATATTGAACTTGTACCGTAAACGAGGTTCTTGTAAACAGAGAGGTCCCAAACTTTGGGGTGGCTTTGTCTTTTTGATTTTCATTTCCCTAAGCTAAAGGACCATAAGTGGGAGTGCCCTAGGCTCTGTTGCTTTGTTTTTTAGATGTTTCAGGAAACACCATACACTTCTCCCGAGTGGCTGTTGGCAATTTACATCCCGCCCATCAGCATAACAAGGCTCCCAGTTCTCCATGGCCTGTCCTGCCTTTCTGGATTTTACACTTTTTTCAGATGACCCTTTTGACCGGGGGGAAGTGAGACTTCATTGTAGTGCAGATTTCCTTTGCAAGCTTGCTTGGTTGGCCAAAAAGGGCGTATGCGTTTTTTCCTGAATATATTCAGGAAAAAACGCATACGCCCTTTTTGGCCAAGTGCATCATTGTGGACCTTCTGCCTCTTTTCCTATACTTTAAATGCCATTCCAGTCTACCTCCTGAAATCGGTTTCCTGCAATTCTGCCCCGCTTTCAAGTCCTCTTGGCAGCCTTACTTCAGTATATTTTTGGACGATAGCTGTCATTTATAACTCTGCAGGTTTGTGAATTACAGTGCCCCTGAGCTCCTTTCTTCAACTCGCTTTCTTGTGAGCTGGCCGCAACACCGTAGGATTGCTTCAGGCCCTAATCTGGTTCCGGCACGGCACGCTGAGCCTTTGGTTAATTCCTCTTCCTGGTGGGAAATGAGAGTTAAATTTGCCCGTCCAGACACCTCCAGCTAGTCTCTCATTGGTTCTCCCTATTCCTGTTCATCTTCCGCAGAAATTGCAAACTGGGTCAAACAGGAGGTTAAAGGCACTGACTCTCCAAGTCGGGAGAGTGTTAGTAAAGCGTCTGCAATGTTGCACCCGAGTACCAGGGGACGAGAACGGAGACATATTTGAACACGTCTCCGATCACACGGTTGATCATACTCTGGGTTCCACATGCATGTTTTAGCTGAAGGAAGAATCCCTTAAACATGGAGAGTTGAGACCCGTGGAATGGGTACCATGTAATATGACTTCAAAGGGTCTTCATTTGCTCACCGAACCTCTCCAATCCTATCACTGCTGCGTTTATGCCCCTGTACACACACTTGATTCCCTTTCGGAGACATAGCAATCCATAGGTTTTAAGATACTTACTAGTCAGGTACATTCTTAGGCGTTTAATATGGGGTGTTGAGTCCATTTCGTTGAGCAAGGAGTAGCTCTTGTCTATTCCATATTTGGCTTAAGGAACTTACTCTGTGCTCATTTCAATCTCTGGTTTTATGCAGCACCCCAACTCACCTTTCCCCTTAAGCAAGCATAAGTTGGTTTTCTAAATTTGAGACCCTGTTCTGTTTTGTAATCCAGTTCCTGTGTAGCCAAGTTTACATTCCGTGTATTAGTGATATCTTATGATGTTTCTTTTTCTGTGTGACTTATTTCAGGTAGAATCATCATACCTGAATCCACTCATTATGCTGCTACGGGCCTGATGACATAGATGTCAGTGCTGAGTGATATTGCATTGTACGTAAGTACCACAACTTCTTCATCCATTTTTCACTTTCTGCGATATTGAACTTGTACCGTAAACGAGGTTCTTGTAAACAGAGCCGTCCCAAACTTTGGGGTGGCTGTGTCTTTTTGATTTTCATTTCCCTAAGCTAAAGGACCATAAGTGGAAGTGCCCTAGGCTCTGTTGCTTTGTTTTTTAGATGTTTCAGGAAACTCCATACACATCTCCCGAGTGGCTGTTGGCAATTTACATCCCGCCCATCAGCATAACAAGGCTCCCAGTTCTCCATGGCCTGTCCTGCCTTTCTGGATTTTACACTTTTTTCAGATGGCCCTTTTGACCGGGGGGAAGTGAGACTTCATTGTAGTGCAGATTTCCTTTGCAAGCTTGCTTGGTTGGCCAAAAAGGGCGTATGCGTTTTTTCCTGAATATATTCAGGAAAAAACGCATACGCCCTTTTTGGCCAAGTGCATCATTGTGGACGTTCTGCCTCTTTTCCTATGCTTTAAATGCAATTCCAGTCGACCTCCTGTAATCGGTTTCCTGCAATTCTGCCCCGATTTCAAGTCCTCTTGGCAGCCTTACTTCAATATATTTTTGGACGATAGCTGTCATTTATAACTCTGCAGGTTTGTGAATTACAGTGCCCCTGAGCTCCTTTCTTCAACTCGCTTTCTTGTGAGCTGGCCGCAACACCGCAGGATTGCTTCAGGCCCTAATCTGGTTCCGGCACGGCACGCTGAGCCTTTGGTTAATTCCTCTTCCTGGTGGGAAATGAGAGTTAAACTTGCCCGTCCAGACACCTCCAGCTAGTCTCTCATTGGTTCTCCCTATTCCTGTTCATCTTCCGCAGAAATTGCAAACTGGGCCAAACAGGAGGTTAAAGGCACTGACTCTCCAAGTCGGGAGAGTGTTAGTAAAGCGTCTGGAATGTTGCACCCGAGTACCAGGGGACGAGAACGGAGACGTATTTGAAGACGTCTCCCGATCACACGGTTGATCATACTCTAGGTTCCACATGCATGTTTTAGCTGAAGGAAGAATCCCTTAAACCTGGAGAGTTGAGACCCGTGGAATGGGTCCCATGCAATATGACTTCAAAGGGTCTTCATTTGCTCACCGAACCTCTCCAATCCTATCACTGCTGCGTTTATGCCCCTGTACACATGCTTGATTCCCTTTCGGAGACATAGCAATCCATAGGTTTTAAGATACTTACTAGTCAGGTACATTCTTAGGCGTTTAATATGGGGTGTTGAGTCCATTTCATTGAGCAAGGAGTAGCTCTTGTCTATTCCATATTTGGCTTAAGGAACTTACTCTGTGCTCATTTCAATCTCTGGTTTTATGCAGCACCCCAACTCACCTTTCCCCTTAAGCAAGCATAAGTTGGTTTTCTAAATTTGAGACCCTGTTCTGTTTTGTAATCCAGTTCCTGTGTAGCCAAGTTTACATTCCGTGTATTAGTGATATCTTATGATGTTTCTTTTTCTGCGTGACTTATTTCAGTTAGAATCATCATACCTGAATCCACTCATTATGCTGCTACGGGACAGATGACATAGATGTCAGTGCTGAGTGATATTGCATTGTACGTAAGTACCACCACTTCTTCATCCATTTTTCACTTTCTGCGATATTGAACTTGTACCGTAAACGAGGTTCTTGTAAACAGAGCCGTCCCAAACTTTGGGGTGGCTGTGTGTTTTTGATTTTCATTTCCCTAAGCTAAAGGACCATAAGTGGAAGTGCCCTAGGCTCTGTTGCTTTGTTTTTTAGATGTTTCAGGAAACACCATACACTTCTCCCGAGTGGCTGTTGGCAATTTACATCCCGCCCATCCGCATAACAAGGCTCCCAGTTCTCCATGGCCTGTCCTGCCTTTCTGGATTTTACACTTTTTTCAGATGGCCCTTTTGACCGGGGGGAAGTGAGACTTCATTGTAGTGCAGATTTCCTTTGCAAGCTTGCTTGGTTGGCCAAAAAGGGCGTATGCGTTTTTTCCTGAATATATTCAGGAAAAAACGCATACGCCCTTTTTGGCCAAGTGCATCATTGTGGACGTTCTGCCTCTTTTCCTATGCTTTAAATGCAATTCCAGTCTACCTCCTGAAATCGGTTTCCTGCAATTCTGCCCCGCTTTCAAGTCCTCTTGGCAGCCTTACTTCAGTATATTTTTGGATGATAGCTGTCATTTATAACTCTGCAGGTTTGTGAATTACAGTGCCCCTGAGCTCCTTTCTTCAACTCGCTTTCTTGTGAGCTGGCCGCAACACCACAGGATTGCTTCAGTCCCTAATCTGGTTCCGGCACGGCACGCTGAGCCTTTGGTTAATTCCTCTTCCTGGTGGGAAATGAGAGTTAAATTTGCCCGTCCAGACACCTCCAGCTAGTCTCTCATTGGTTCTCCCTATTCCTGTTCATCTTCCGCAGAAATTGCAAACTGGGATAAACAGGAGGTTAAAGGCACTGACTCTCCAAGTCGGGAGAGTGTTAGTAAAGCGTCTGGAATGTTGCACCCGAGTACCAGGGGACGAGAACGGAGACATATTTGAACACGTCTCCCGATCACACGGTTGATCATACTCTGGGTTCCACATGCATGTTTTAGCTGAAGGAAGAATCCCTTAAACCTGGAGAGTTGAGACCCGTGGAATGGGTACCATGCAATATGACTTCAAAGGGTCTTCATTTGCTCACCGAACCTCTCCAATCCTATCACTGCTGCGTTTATGCCCCTGTACACACGCTTGATTCCCTTTCAGAGACATAGCAATCCATAGGTTTTAAGATACTTACTAGTCAGGTACATTCTTAGGCGTTTAATATGGGGTGTTGAGTCCATTTGGTTGAGCAAGGAGTAGCTCTTGTCTATTCCATATTTGGCTTAAGGAACTTACTCTGTGCTCATTTCAATCTCTGATTTTATGCAGCACCCCAACTCACCTTTCCCCTTAAGCAAGCATAAGTTAGTTTTCTAAATTTGAGACCCTGTTCTGTTTTGTAATCCAGTTCCTGTGTAGCCAAGTTTACATTCCGTGTATTAGTGATATCTTATGATGTTTCTTTTTCTGCGTGACTTATTTCAGGTAGAATCATCATACCTGAATCCACTCATTATGCTGCTACGGGCCTGATGACATAGATGTCAGTGCTGAGTGATATTACATTGTACGTAAGTACCACAACTTCTTCATCCATTTTTCACTTTCTGCGATATTGAACTTGTACCGTAAACGAGGTTCTTGTAAACAGAGCGGTCCCAAACTTTGGGGTGGCTTTTTCTTTTTGATTTTCATTTCCCTAAACTAAAGGACCATAAGTGGGAGTGCCCTAGGCTCTGTTGCTTTGTTTTTTAGATGTTTCAGGAAACACCATACACTTCTCCCTAGTGGCTGTTGGCAATTTACATCCCGCCCATCAGCATAACAAGGCTCCCAGTTCTCCATGGCCTGTCCTGCCTTTCTGGATTTTACACTTTTTTCAGATGGCCCTTTTGACCGGGGGGAAGTCAGACTTCATTGTAGTGCAGATTTCGTTTGCAAGCTTGCTTGGTTGGCCAAAAAGGGCGTATGCGTTTTTTCCTGAATATATTCAGGAAAAAACGCATACGCCCTTTTTGGCCAAGTGCATCATTGTGGACGTTCTGCCTCTTTTCCTATACTTTAAATGCCATTCCAGTCTACCTCCTGAAATCGGTTTCCTGCAATTCTGCCCCGCTTTCAAGTCCTCTTGGCAGCCTTACTTCAGTATATTTTTGGACGATAGCTGTCATTTATAACTCTGCAGGTTTGTGAATTACAGTGCCCCTGAGCTCCTTTCTTCAACTCGCTTTCTTGTGAGCTGGCCGCAACACCGTAGGATTGCTTCAGGCCCTAATCTGGTTCCGGCACGGCACGCTGAGCCTTTGGTTAATTCCTCTTCCTGGTGGGAAATGAGAGTTAAATTTGCCCGTCCAGACACCTCCAGCTAGTCTCTCATTGGTTCTCCCTATTCCTGTTCATCTTCCGCAGAAATTGCAAACTGGGCCAAACAGGAGGTTAAAGGCACTGACTCTCCAAGTCGGGAGAGTGTTAGTAAAGCGTCTGCAATGTTGCACCCGAGTACCAGGGGACGAGAACGGAGACATATTTGAACACGTCTCCGATCACACGGTTGATCATACTCTGGGTTCCACATGCATGTTTTAGCTGAAGGAAGAATCCCTTAAACATGGAGAGTTGAGACCCGTGGAATGGGTACCATGTAATATGACTTCAAAGGGTCTTCATTTGCTCACCGAACCTCTCCAATCCTATCACTGCTGCGTTTATGCCCCTGTACACACACTTGATTCCCTTTCGGAGACATAGCAATCCATAGGTTTTAAGATACTTACTAGTCAGGTACATTCTTAGGCGTTTAATATGGGGTGTTGAGTCCATTTCGTTGAGCAAGGAGTAGCTCTTGTCTATTCCATATTTGGCTTAAGGAACTTACTCTGTGCTCATTTCAATCTCTGGTTTTATGCAGCACCCCAACTCACCTTTCCCCTTAAGCAAGGATAAGTTGGTTTTCTAAATTTGAGACCCTGTTCTGTTTTGTAATCCAGTTCCTGTGTAGCCAAGTTTACATTCCGTGTATTAGTGATATCTTATGATGTTTCTTTTTCTGTGTGACTTATTTCAGGTAGAATCATCATACCTGAATCCACTCATTATGCTGCTACGGGCCTGATGACATAGATGTCAGTGCTGAGTGATATTGCATTGTACGTAAGTACCACAACTTCTTCATCCATTTTTCACTTTCTGCGATATTGAACTTGTACCGTAAACGAGGTTCTTGTAAACAGAGCCGTCCCAAACTTTGGGGTGGCTGTGTCTTTTTGATTTTCATTTCCCTAAGCTAAAGGACCATAAGTGGAAGTGCCCTAGGCTCTGTTGCTTTGTTTTTTAGATGTTTCAGGAAACACCATACACTTCTCCCGAGTGGCTGTTGGCAATTTACATCCCGCCCATCAGCATAACAAGGCTCCCAGTTCTCCATGGCCTGTCCTGCCTTTCTGGATTTTACACTTTTTTCAGATGGCCCTTTTGACCGGGGGGAAGTGAGACTTCATTGTAGTGCAGATTTCCTTTGCAAGCTTGCTTGGTTGGCCAAAAAGGGCGTATGCGTTTTTTCCTGAATATATTCAGGAAAAAACGCATACGCCCTTTTTGGCCAAGTGCATCATTGTGGACGTTCTGCCTCTTTTCCTATACTTTAAATGCCATTCCAGTCTACCTCCTGAAATCGGTTTCCTGCAATTCTGCCCCGCTTTCAAGTCCTCTTGGCAGCCTTACTTCAGTATATTTTTGGACGATAGCTGTCATTTATAACTCTGCAGGTTTGTGAATTACAGTGCCCCTGAGCTCCTTTCTTCAACTCGCTTTCTTGTGAGCTGGCCGCAACACCGTAGGATTGCTTCAGGCCCTAATCTGGTTCCGGCACGGCACGCTGAGCCTTTGGTTAATTCCTCTTCCTGGTGGGAAATGAGAGTTAAATTTGCCCGTCCAGACACCTCCAGCTAGTCTCTCATTGGTTCTCCCTATTCCTGTTCATCTTCCGCAGAAATTGCAAACTGGGTCAAACAGGAGGTTAAAGGCACTGACTCTCCAAGTCGGGAGAGTGTTAGTAAAGCGTCTGCAATGTTGCACCCGAGTACCAGGGGACGAGAACGGAGACATATTTGAACACGTCTCCGATCACACGGTTGATCATACTCTGGGTTCCACATGCATGTTTTAGCTGAAGGAAGAATCCCTTAAACATGGAGAGTTGAGACCCGTGGAATGGGTACCATGTAATATGACTTCAAAGGGTCTTCATTTGCTCACCGAACCTCTCCAATCCTATCACTGCTGCGTTTATGCCCCTGTACACACACTTGATTCCCTTTCGGAGACATAGCAATCCATAGGTTTTAAGATACTTACTAGTCAGGTACATTCTTAGGCGTTTAATATGGGGTGTTGAGTCCATTTCGTTGAGCAAGGAGTAGCTCTTGTCTATTCCATATTTGGCTTAAGGAACTTACTCTGTGCTCATTTCAATCTCTGGTTTTATGCAGCACCCCAACTCACCTTTCCCCTTAAGCAAGGATAAGTTGGTTTTCTAAATTTGAGACCCTGTTCTGTTTTGTAATCCAGTTCCTGTGTAGCCAAGTTTACATTCCGTGTATTAGTGATATCTTATGATGTTTCTTTTTCTGTGTGACTTATTTCAGGTAGAATCATCATACCTGAATCCACTCATTATGCTGCTACGGGCCTGATGACATAGATGTCAGTGCTGAGTGATATTGCATTGTACGTAAGTACCACAACTTCTTCATCCATTTTTCACTTTCTGCGATATTGAACTTGTACCATAAACGAGGTTCTTGTAAACAGAGCCGTCCCAAACTTTGGGGTGGCTGTGTCTTTTTGATTTTCATTTCCCTAAGCTAAAGGACCATAAGTGGAAGTGCCCTAGGCTCTGTTGCTTTGTTTTTTAGATGTTTCAGGAAACACCATACACTTCTCCCGAGTGGCTGTTGGCAATTTACATCCCGCCCATCAGCATAACAAGGCTCCCAGTTCTCCATGGCCTGTCCTGCCTTTCTGGATTTTACACTTTTTTCAGATGGCCCTTTTGACCGGGGGGAAGTGAGACTTCATTGTAGTGCAGATTTCCTTTGCAAGCTTGCTTGGTTGGCCAAAAAGGGCGTATGCGTTTTTTCCTGAATATATTCAGGAAAAAACGCATACGCCCTTTTTGGCCAAGTGCATCATTGTGGACGTTCTGCCTCTTTTCCTATGCTTTCAATGCAATTCCAGTCTACCTCCTGAAATCGGTTTCCTGCAATTCTGCCCCGCTTTCAAGTCCTCTTGGCAACCTTACTTCAGTATATTTTTGGACGATAGCTTTCATTTATAACTCTGCAGGTTTGTGAATTACAGTGCCCCTGAGCTCCTTTCTTCAACTCGCTTTCTGGTGAGCTGGCCGCAACACCGCAGGATTGCTTCAGGCCCTAATCTGGTTCCGGCACGGCACGCTGAGCCTTTGGTTAATTCCTCTTCCTGGTGGGAAATGAGAGTTAAATTTGCCCGTCCAGACACCTCCAGCTAGTCTCTCATTGGTTCTCCCTATTCCTGTTCATCTTCCGCAGAAACTGCAAACTGGGCAAAACAGGAGGTTAAAGGCATTGACTCTCCAAGTCGGGAGAGTGTTAGTAAAGCGTCTGGAATGTTGCACCCGAGTACCAGGGGATGAGAACGGAGACGTATTTGAACACGTCTCCCGATCACACGGTTGATCATACTCTGGGTTCCACATGCATGTTTTAGCTGAAGGAAGAATCCCTTAAACCTGGAGAGTTGAGACCCGTGGAATGGGTACCATGCAATATGACTTCAAAGGGTCTTCATTTGCTCACCAAACCTCTCCAATCCTATCACTGCTGCGTTTATGCCCCTGTACACACGCTTGATTCCCTTTCAGAGACATAGCAATCCATAGGTTTTAAGATACTTACTAGTCAGGTACATTCTTAGGCGTTTAATATGGGGTGTTGAGTCCATTTCGTTGAGCAAGGAGTAGCTCTTGTCTATTCCATATTTGGCTTAAGGAACTTACTCTGTGCTCATTTCAATCTCTGGTTTTATGCAGCACCCCAACTCACCTTTCCCCTTAAGCAAGCATAAGTTGGTTTTCTAAATTTGAGACCCTGTTCTGTTTTGTAATCCAGTTCCTGTGTAGCCAAGTTTACATTCCGTGTATTAGTGATATCTTATGATGTTTCTTTTTCTGTGTGACTTTTTCATTTAGAATCATGATACCTGAATCCACTCATTATGCTGCTACGGGCCTGATGACATAGATGTCAGTGCTGAGTGATATTGCATTGTACGTAAGTACCACAACTTCTTCATCCATTTTTCACTTTCTGCGATATTGAACTTGTACCGTAAACGAGGTTCTTGTAAACAGAGCCGTCCCAAACTTTGGGGTGGCTGTGTCTTTTTGATTTTCATTTCCCTAAGCTATAGGACCATAAGTGGAAGTGCCCTAGGCTCTGTTTCTTTGTTTTTTAGATGTTTCAGGAAACACCATACACTTCTCCCGAGTGGCTGTTGGCAATTTACATCCTGCCCATCAGCATAACAAGGCTCCCAGTTCTCCATGGCCTGTCCTGCCTTTCTGGATTTTACACTTTTTTCAGATGGCCCTTTTGACCGTGGGGAAGTGAGACTTCATTGTAGTGCAGATTTCCTTTGCAAGCTTGCTTGGTTGGCCAAAAAGGGCGTATGCGTTTTTTCCTGAATATACTCAGGAAAAAACGCATACGCCCTTTTTGGCCAAGTGCATCATTGTGGACGTTCTGCCTCTTTTCCTATGCTTTAAATGCAATTCCAGTCTACCTCCTGAAATCGGTTTCCTGCAATTCTGCCCCGCTTTCAAGTCCTCTTGGCAGCCTTACTTCAGTATATTTTTGGACGATAGCTGTCATTTATAACTCTGCAGGTTTGTGAATTACAGTGCCCCTGAGCTCCTTTCTTCAACTCGCTTTCTTGTGAGCTGGCCGCAACACCGCAGGATTGCTTCAGGCCCTAATCTGGTTCCGGCACGGCACGCTGAGCCTTTGGTTAATTCCTCTTCCTGGTGGGAAATGAGAGTTAAATTTGCCCGTCCAGACACCTCCAGCTAGTCTCTCATTGGTTCTCCCTAATCCTGTTCATCTTCCGCAGAAATTGCAAACTGGGCCAAACAGGAGGTTAAAGGCACTGACTCTCCAAGTCGGGAGAGTGTTATTAAAGCGTCTGGAATGTTGCACCCGAGTACCAGGGGACGAGAACGGAGACGTATTTGAACACGTCTCCCGATCACACGGTTGATCATACTCTGGGTTCCACATGCATGTTTTAGCTGAAGGAAGAATCCCTTAAACCTGGAGAGTTGAGACCCGTGGAATGGGTACCATGCAATATGACTTCAAAGGGTCTTCATTTGCTCACCGAACCTCTCCAATCCTATCACTGCTGCGTTTATGCCCCTGTACACACGCTTGATTCCCTTTCGGAGACATAGCAATCCATAGGTTTTAAGATACTTACTAGTCAGGTACATTCTTAGGCGTTTAATATGGGGTGTTGAGTCCATTTCATTGAGCAAGGAGTAGCTCTTGTCTATTCCATATTTGGCTTAAGGAACTTACTCTGTGCTCATTTCAATCTCTGGTTTTATGCAGCACCCCAACTCACCTTTCCCCTTAAGCAAGGATAAGTTGGTTTTCTAAATTTGAGACCCTGTTCTGTTTTGTAATCCAGTTCCTGTGTAGCCAAGTTTACATTCCGTGTATTAGTGATATCTTATGATGTTTCTTTTTCTGTGTGACTTATTTCAGGTAGAATCATCATACCTGAATCCACTCATTATGCTGCTACGGGCCTGATGACATAGATGTCAGTGCTGAGTGATATTGCATTGTACGTAAGTACCACAACTTCTTCATCCATTTTTCACTTTCTGCGATATTGAACTTGTACCGTAAACGAGGTTCTTGTAAACAGAGCCGTCCCAAACTTTGGGGTGGCTGTGTCTTTTTGATTTTCATTTCCCTAAGCTATAGGACCATAAGTGGAAGTGCCCTAGGCTCTGTTGCTTTGTTTTTTAGATGTTTCAGGAAACTCCATACACATCTCCCGAGTGGCTGTTGGCAATTTACATCCCGCCCATCAGCATAACAAGGCTCCCAGTTCTCCATGGCCTGTCCTGCCTTTCTGGATTTTACACTTTTTTCAGATGGCCCTTTTGACCGGGGGGAAGTGAGACTTCATTGTAGTGCAGATTTCCTTTGCAAGCTTGCTTGGTTGGCCAAAAAGGGCGTATGCGTTTTTTCCTGAATATATTCAGGAAAAAACGCATACGCCCTTTTTGGCCAAGTGCATCATTGTGGACGTTCTGCCTCTTTTCCTATACTTTAAATGCCATTCCAGTCTACCTCCTGAAATCGGTTTCCTGCAATTCTGCCCCGCTTTCAAGTCCTCTTGGCAGCCTTACTTCAGTATATTTTTGGACGATAGCTGTCATTTATAACTCTGCAGGTTTGTGAATTACAGTGCCCCTGAGCTCCTTTCTTCAACTCGCTTTCTTGTGAGCTGGCCGCAACACCGTAGGATTGCTTCAGGCCCTAATCTGGTTCCGGCACGGCACGCTGAGCCTTTGGTTAATTCCTCTTCCTGGTGGGAAATGAGAGTTAAATTTGCCCGTCCAGACACCTCCAGCTAGTCTCTCATTGGTTCTCCCTATTCCTGTTCATCTTCCGCAGAAATTGCAAACTGGGCCAAACAGGAGGTTAAAGGCACTGACTCTCCAAGTCGGGAGAGTGTTAGTAAAGCGTCTGCAATGTTGCACCCGAGTACCAGGGGACGAGAACGGAGACATATTTGAACACGTCTCCGATCACACGGTTGATCATACTCTGGGTTCCACATGCATGTTTTAGCTGAAGGAAGAATCCCTTAAACATGGAGAGTTGAGACCCGTGGAATGGGTACCATGTAATATGACTTCAAAGGGTCTTCATTTGCTCACCGAACCTCTCCAATCCTATCACTGCTGCGTTTATGCCCCTGTACACACACTTGATTCCCTTTCGGAGACATAGCAATCCATAGGTTTTAAGATACTTACTAGTCAGGTACATTCTTAGGCGTTTAATATGGGGTGTTGAGTCCATTTCGTTGAGCAAGGAGTAGCTCTTGTCTATTCCATATTTGGCTTAAGGAACTTACTCTGTGCTCATTTCAATCTCTGGTTTTATGCAGCCCCCCAACTCACCTTTCCCCTTAAGCAAGGATAAGTTGGTTTTCTAAATTTGAGACCCTGTTCTGTTTTGTAATCCAGTTCCTGTGTAGCCAAGTTTACATTCCGTGTATTAGTGATATCTTATGATGTTTCTTTTTCTGTGTGACTTATTTCAGGTAGAATCATCATACCTGAATCCACTCATTATGCTGCTACGGGCCTGATGACATAGATGTCAGTGCTGAGTGATATTGCATTGTACGTAAGTACCACAACTTCTTCATCCATTTTTCACTTTCTGCGATATTGAACTTGTACCGTAAACGAGGTTCTTGTAAACAGAGCCGTCCCAAACTTTGGGGTGGCTGTGTCTTTTTGATTTTCATTTCCCTAAGCTAAAGGACCATAAGTGGAAGTGCCCTAGGCTCTGTTGCTTTGTTTTGTAGATGTTTCAGGAAACACCATACACTTCTCCCGAGTGGCTGTTGGCAATTTACATCCCGCCCATCAGCATAACAAGGCTCCCAGTTCTCCATGGCCTGTCCTGCCTTTCTGGATTTTACACTTTTTTCAGATGGCCCTTTTGACCGGGGGGAAGTGAGACTTCATTGTAGTGCAGATTTCCTTTGCAAGCTTGCTTGGTTGGCCAAAAAGGGCGTATGCGTTTTTTCCTGAATATATTCAGGAAAAAACGCATACGCCCTTTTTGGCCAAGTGCATCATTGTGGACGTTCTGCCTCTTTTCCTATACTTTAAATGCCATTCCAGTCTACCTCCTGAAATCGGTTTCCTGCAATTCTGCCCCGCTTTCAAGTCCTCTTGGCAGCCTTACTTCAGTATATTTTTGGACGATAGCTGTCATTTATAACTCTGCAGGTTTGTGAATTACAGTGCCCCTGAGCTCCTTTCTTCAACTCGCTTTCTTGTGAGCTGGCCGCAACACCGTAGGATTGCTTCAGGCCCTAATCTGGTTCCGGCACGGCACGCTGAGCCTTTGGTTAATTCCTCTTCCTGGTGGGAAATGAGAGTTAAATTTGCCCGTCCAGACACCTCCAGCTAGTCTCTCATTGGTTCTCCCTATTCCTGTTCATCTTCCGCAGAAATTGCAAACTGGGTCAAACAGGAGGTTAAAGGCACTGACTCTCCAAGTCGGGAGAGTGTTAGTAAAGCGTCTGCAATGTTGCACCCGAGTACCAGGGGACGAGAACGGAGACATATTTGAACACGTCTCCGATCACACGGTTGATCATACTCTGGGTTCCACATGCATGTTTTAGCTGAAGGAAGAATCCCTTAAACATGGAGAGTTGAGACCCGTGGAATGGGTACCATGTAATATGACTTCAAAGGGTCTTCATTTGCTCACCGAACCTCTCCAATCCTATCACTGCTGCGTTTATGCCCCTGTACACACACTTGATTCCCTTTCGGAGACATAGCAATCCATAGGTTTTAAGATACTTACTAGTCAGGTACATTCTTAGGCGTTTAATATGGGGTGTTGAGTCCATTTCGTTGAGCAAGGAGTAGCTCTTGTCTATTCCATATTTGGCTTAAGGAACTTACTCTGTGCTCATTTCAATCTCTGGTTTTATGCAGCCCCCCAACTCACCTTTCCCCTTAAGCAAGGATAAGTTGGTTTTCTAAATTTGAGACCCTGTTCTGTTTTGTAATCCAGTTCCTGTGTAGCCAAGTTTACATTCCGTGTATTAGTGATATCTTATGATGTTTCTTTTTCTGTGTGACTTATTTCAGGTAGAATCATCATTCCTGAATCCACTCATTATGCTGCTACGGGCCTGATGACATAGATGTCAGTGCTGAGTGATATTGCATTGTACGTAAGTACCACAACTTCTTCATCCATTTTTCACTTTCTGCGATATTGAACTTGTACCGTAAACGAGGTTCTTGTAAACAGAGCCGTCCCAAACTTTGGGGTGGCTGTGTCTTTTTGATTTTCATTTCCCTAAGCTAAAGGACCATAAGTGGAAGTGCCCTAGGCTCTGTTGCTTTGTTTTTTAGATGTTTCAGGAAACACCATACACTTCTCCCGAGTGGCTGTTGGCAATTTACATCCCGCCCATCAGCATAACAAGGCTCCCAGTTCTCCATGGCCTGTCCTGCCTTTCTGGATTTTACACTTTTTTCAGATGGCCCTTTTGACCGGGGGGAAGTGAGACTTCATTGTAGTGCAGATTTCCTTTGCAAGCTTGCTTGGTTGGCCAAAAAGGGCGTATGCGTTTTTTCCTGAATATATTCAGGAAAAAACGCATACGCCCTTTTTGGCCAAGTGCATCATTGTGGACGTTCTGCCTCTTTTCCTATGCTTTCAATGCAATTCCAGTCTACCTCCTGAAATCGGTTTCCTGCAATTCTGCCCCGCTTTCAAGTCCTCTTGGCAACCTTACTTCAGTATATTTTTGGACGATAGCTTTCATTTATAACTCTGCAGGTTTGTGAATTACAGTGCCCCTGAGCTCCTTTCTTCAACTCGCTTTCTGGTGAGCTGGCCGCAACACCGCAGGATTGCTTCAGGCCCTAATCTGGTTCCGGCACGGCACGCTGAGCCTTTGGTTAATTCCTCTTCCTGGTGGGAAATGAGAGTTAAATTTGCCCGTCCAGACACCTCCAGCTAGTCTCTCATTGGTTCTCCCTATTCCTGTTCATCTTCCGCAGAAACTGCAAACTGGGCAAAACAGGAGGTTAAAGGCATTGACTCTCCAAGTCGGGAGAGTGTTAGTAAAGCGTCTGGAATGTTGCACCCGAGTACCAGGGGATGAGAACGGAGACGTATTTGAACACGTCTCCCGATCACACGGTTGATCATACTCTGGGTTCCACATGCATGTTTTAGCTGAAGGAAGAATCCCTTAAACCTGGAGAGTTGAGACCCGTGGAATGGGTACCATGCAATATGACTTCAAAGGGTCTTCATTTGCTCACCAAACCTCTCCAATCCTATCACTGCTGCGTTTATGCCCCTGTACACACGCTTGATTCCCTTTCAGAGACATAGCAATCCATAGGTTTTAAGATACTTACTAGTCAGGTACATTCTTAGGCGTTTAATATGGGGTGTTGAGTCCATTTCGTTGAGCAAGGAGTAGCTCTTGTCTATTCCATATTTGGCTTAAGGAACTTACTCTGTGCTCATTTCAATCTCTGGTTTTATGCAGCACCCCAACTCACCTTTCCCCTTAAGCAAGCATAAGTTGGTTTTCTAAATTTGAGACCCTGTTCTGTTTTGTAATCCAGTTCCTGTGTAGCCAAGTTTACATTCCGTGTATTAGTGATATCTTATGATGTTTCTTTTTCTGTGTGACTTTTTCATTTAGAATCATGATACCTGAATCCACTCATTATGCTGCTACGGGCCTGATGACATAGATGTCAGTGCTGAGTGATATTGCATTGTACGTAAGTACCACAACTTCTTCATCCATTTTTCACTTTCTGCGATATTGAACTTGTACCGTAAACGAGGTTCTTGTAAACAGAGCCGTCCCAAACTTTGGGGTGGCTGTGTCTTTTTGATTTTCATTTCCCTAAGCTATAGGACCATAAGTGGAAGTGCCCTAGGCTCTGTTTCTTTGTTTTTTAGATGTTTCAGGAAACACCATACACTTCTCCCGAGTGGCTGTTGGCAATTTACATCCTGCCCATCAGCATAACAAGGCTCCCAGTTCTCCATGGCCTGTCCTGCCTTTCTGGATTTTACACTTTTTTCAGATGGCCCTTTTGACCGTGGGGAAGTGAGACTTCATTGTAGTGCAGATTTCCTTTGCAAGCTTGCTTGGTTGGCCAAAAAGGGCGTATGCGTTTTTTCCTGAATATACTCAGGAAAAAACGCATACGCCCTTTTTGGCCAAGTGCATCATTGTGGACGTTCTGCCTCTTTTCCTATGCTTTAAATGCAATTCCAGTCTACCTCCTGAAATCGGTTTCCTGCAATTCTGCCCCGCTTTCAAGTCCTCTTGGCAGCCTTACTTCAGTATATTTTTGGACGATAGCTGTCATTTATAACTCTGCAGGTTTGTGAATTACAGTGCCCCTGAGCTCCTTTCTTCAACTCGCTTTCTTGTGAGCTGGCCGCAACACCGCAGGATTGCTTCAGGCCCTAATCTGGTTCCGGCACGGCACGCTGAGCCTTTGGTTAATTCCTCTTCCTGGTGGGAAATGAGAGTTAAATTTGCCCGTCCAGACACCTCCAGCTAGTCTCTCATTGGTTCTCCCTAATCCTGTTCATCTTCCGCAGAAATTGCAAACTGGGCCAAACAGGAGGTTAAAGGCACTGACTCTCCAAGTCGGGAGAGTGTTAGTAAAGCGACTGGAATGTTGCACCCGAGTACCAGGGGACGAGAACGGAGACGTATTTGAACACGTCTCCCGATCACACGGTTGATCATACTCTGGGTTCCACATGCATGTTTTAGCTGAAGGAAGAATCCCTTAAACCTGGAGAGTTGAGACCCGTGGAATGGGTACCATGCAATATGACTTCAAAGGGTCTTCATTTGCTCACCGAACCTTTCCAATCCTATCACTGCTGCGTTTATGCCCCTGTACACACGCTTGATTCCCTTTCGGAGACATAGCAATCCATAGGTTTTAAGATACTTACTAGTCAGGTACATTCTTAGGCGTTTAATATGGGGTGTTGAGTCCATTTGGTTGAGCAAGGAGTAGCTCTTGTCTATTCCATATTTGGCTTAAGGAACTTACTCTGTGCTCATTTCAATCTCTGGTTTTATGCAGCACCCCAACTCACCTTTCCCCTTAAGCAAGCATAAGTTGGTTTTCTAAATTTGAGACCCTGTTCTGTTTTGTAATCCAGTTCCTGTGTAGCCAAGTTTACATTCCGTGTATTAGTGATATCTTATGATGTTTCTTTTTCTGTGTGACTTATTTCAGGTAGAATCATCATACCTGAATCCACTCATTATGCTGCTACGGGCCTGATGACATAGATGTCAGTGCTGAGTGATATTGCATTGTACGTAAGTACCACCACTTCTTCATCCATTTTTCACTTTCTGCGATATTGAACTTGTACCGTAAACGACGTTCTTGTAAACAGAGCCGTCCCAAACTTTGGGGTGGCTGTGTCTTTTTGATTTTCATTTCCCTAAGCTAAAGGACCATAAGTGGAAGTGCCCTAGGCTCTGTTGCTTTGTTTTTTAGATGTTTCCGGAAACACCATACACTTCTCCGGAGTGGCTGTTGGCAATTTACATCCCGCCCATCAGCATAACAAGCCTCCCAGTTCTCCATGGCCTGTCCTGCCTTTCTGAATTTTACACTTGTTTCAGATGGCCCTTTTGACCGGGGGGAAGTGAGACTTCATTGTAGTGCAGATTTCCTTTGCAAGCTTGCTTGGTTGGCCAAAAAGGGCGTATGCGTTTTTTCCTGAATATATTCAGGAAAAAACGCATACACCCTTTTTGGCCAAGTGCATCATTGTGGACGTTCTGCCTCTTTTCCTATGCTTTAAATGCCATTCCAGTCTACCTCCTGAAATCGGTTTCCTGCAATTGTGCCCCGCTTTCAAGTCCTCTTGGCAGCCTTACTTCAGTATATTTTTGGACGATAGCTGTCATTTATAACTCTGCAGGTTTGTGAATTACAGTGCCCCTGAGCTCCTTTCTTCAACTCGCTTTCTTGTGAGCTGGCCGCAACACCGGAGGATTGATTCAGACTCTAATCTGGTTCCGGCACGGTACGCTGAGCCTTTGGTTAATTCCTCTTCCTGGTGGGAAATGAGAGTTAAATTTGCCCGTCCAGACACCTCCAGCTAGTCTCTCATTGGTTCTCCCTATTCCTGTTCATCTTCCACAGAAATTGCAAACTGGGCCAAACAGGAGGTTAAAGGCACTGACTCTCCAAGTCGGGAGAGTGTTAGTAAAGCGTCTGGAATGTTACACCCGAGTACCAGGGGACGAGAACGGAGACATATTTGAAGACGTCTCCCGATCACACGGTTGATCATACTCTGGGTTCCACATGCATGTTTTAGCTGAAGGAAGAATCCCTTAAACCTGGAGAGTTAAGACCCGTGGAATGGGTACCATGCAATATGACTTCAAAGGGTCTTCATTTGCTCACCGAACCTCTCCAATCCTATCACTGCTGCGTTTATGCCCCTGTACACATGCTTCATTCCCTTTCGGAGACATAGCAATCTATAGGTTTTAAGATACTTACTAGTCAGGTACATTCTTAGGCGTTTAATATGGGGTGTTGAGTCCATTTCGTTGAGCAAGGAGTAGCTCTTGTCTATTCCATATTTGGCTTAAGGAACTTACTCTGTGCTCATTTCAATCTCTGGTTTTATGCAGCACCCCAACTCACCTTTCCCCTTAAGCAAGCATAAGTTGGTTTTCTAAATTTGAGACCCTGTTCTGTTTTGTAATCCAGTTCCTGTGTAGCCAAGTTTACGTTCCGTGTATTAGTGATATCTTATGATGTTTCTTTTTCTGTGTGACTTATTTCAGGTAGAATCATCATACCTGAATCCACTCATTATGCTGCTACGGGCCTGAAGTCATAGATGTCATTGCTGAGTGATATTGCATTGTACGTAAGTACCACAACTTCTTCATCCATTTTTCACTTTCTGCGATATTGAACTTGTACCGTAAACTAGGTTCTTGTAAACAGAGCCGTCCCAAACTTTGGGGTGGCTGTGTCTTTTTGATTTTCATTTCCCTAAGCTAAAGGACCATAATTGGAAGTGCCCTAGGCTCTGTTGCTTTGTTTTTTAGATGTTTCAGGAAACACCATACACTTCTCCCGAGTGGCTGTTGGCAATTTACATCCCGCCCATCAGCATAACAAGGCTCCCAGTTCTCCATGGCCTGTCCTGCCTTTCTGGATTTTACACTTTTTTCAGATGGCCCTTTTGACCGGGGGGAAGTGAGACTTCATTGTAGTGCAGATTTCCTTTGCAAGCTTGCTTGGTTGGCCAAATAGGGCGTATGCGTTTTTTCCTGAATATATTCAGGAAAAAACGCATACGCCCTTTTTGGCCAAGTGCATCATTGTGGACGTTCTGCCTCTTTTCCTATGCTTTAAATGCCATTCCAGTCTACCTCCTGAAATCGGTTTCCTGCAATTCTGCCCCGCTTTCAAGTCCTCTTGGCAGCCTTACTTCAGTATATTTTTGGACGATAGCTGTCATTTATAACTCTGCAGGTTTGTGAATTACAGTGCCCCTGAGCTCCTTTCTTCAACTCGCTTTCTTGTGAGCTGGCCGCAACACCGCAGGATTGCTTCAGGCCATAATCTGGTTCCGGCACGGCACGCTGAGCCTTTGGTTAATTCCTCTTCCTGGTGGGAAATGAGAGTTAAATTTGCCCGTCCAGACACCTCCAGCTAGTCTCTCATTGGTTCTCCCTATTCCTGTTCATCTTCCGCAGAAATTGCAAACTGGGCCAAACAGGAGGTTAAAGGCACTGACTCTCCAAGTCGGGAGAGTGTTAGTAAAGCGTCTGGAATGTTGCACCCGAGTACCAGGGGACGAGAACGGAGACGTATTTGAACACGTCTCTGATCACACGGTTGATCATACTCTGGGTTCCACATGCATGTTTTAGCTGAAGGAAGAATCCCTTAAACCTGGAGAGTTGAGACCCGTGGAATGGGTACCATGCAATATGACTTCAAAGGGTCTTCATTTGCTCACCGAACCTCTCCAATCCTATCACTGCTGCGTTTATGCCCCTGTACACACGCTTGATTCCCTTTCGGAGACATAGCAATCCATAGGTTTTAAGATACTTACTAGTCAGGTACATTCTTAGGCGTTTAATACGGGGTGTTGAGTCCATTTCGTTGAGCAAGGAGTAGCTCTTGTCTATTCCATATTTGGCTTAAGGAACTTACTCTGTGCTCATTTCAATCTCTGGTTTTATGCAGCACCCCAACTCACCTTTCCCCTTAAGCAAGCATAAGTTGGTTTTCTAAATTTGAGACCCTGTTCTGTTTTGTAATCCAGTTCCTGTGTAGCCAAGTTTACATTCCGTGTATTAGTGATATCTTATGATGTTTCTTTTTCTGCGTGACTTATTTCAGGTAGAATCATCATACCTGAATCCACTCATTATGCTGCTACGGGCCTGATGACAAGATGTCAGTGCTGAGTGATATTGCATTGTACATAAGTACCGCAACTTCTTCATCCATTTTTCACTTTCTGCGATATTGAACTTGTACCGTAAACGAGGTTCTTGTAAACAGAGCCGTCCCAAACTTTGGGGTGGCTGTGTCTTTTTGATTTTCATTTCCCTAAGCTAAAGGACCATAAGTGGAAGTGCCCTAGGCTCTGTTGCTTTGTTTTTTAGATGTTTCAGGAAACACCATACACTTCTCCGGAGTGGCTGTTGGCAATTTACATCCCGCCCATCAGCATAACAAGCCTCCCAGTTCTCCATGGCCTGTCCTGCCTTTCTGAATTTTACACTTGTTTCAGATGGCCCTTTTGACCGGGGGGAAGTGAGACTTCATTGTAGTGCAGATTTCCTTTGCAAGCTTGCTTGGTTGGCCAAAAAGGGCGTATGCGTTTTTTCCTGAATATATTCAGGAAAAAACGCATACGCCCTTTTTGGCCAAGTGCATCATTGTGGACGTTCTGCCTCTTTTCCTATGCTTTAAATGCAATTCCAGTCTACCTCCTGAAATCCGTTTCCTGCAATTCTGCCCCGCTTTCAAGTCCTCTTGGCAGCCTTACTTCAGTATATTTTTGGACGATAGCTGTCATTTATAACTCTGCAGGTTTGTGAATTACAGTGCCCCTGAGCTCCTTTCTTCAACTCGCTTTCTTGTGAGCTGGCCGCAACACCGCAGGATTGCTTCACACCATAATCTGGTTCCGGCACGGCATGCTGAGCCTTTGGTTAATTCCTCTTCCTGGTGGGAAATGAGAGTTAAATTTGCCCGTCCAGACACCTCCAGCTAGTCTCTCATTGGTTCTCCCTATTCCTGTTCATCTTCCGCAGAAATTGCAAACTGGGCCAAACAGGAGGTTAAAGGCACTGACTCTCCAAGTCGGGAGAGTGTTAGTAAAGCGTCTGGAATGTTGCACCCGAGTACCAGGGGACGAGAACGGAGACATATTTGAAGACGTCTCCCGATCACATGGTTGATCATACTCTGGGTTCCACATGCATGTTTTAGCTGAAGGAAGAATCCCTTAAACCTGGAGAGTTGAGACCCGTGGAATGGGTACCATGCAATATGACTTCAAAGGGTCTTCATTTGCTCACCGAACCTCTCCAATCCTATCACTGCTGCGTTTATGCCCCTGTACACATGCTTGATTCCCTTTCGGAGACATAGCAATCCATAGGTTTTAAGATACTTACTAGTCAGGTACATTCTTAGGCGTTTAATATGGGGTGTTGAGTCCATTTCATTGAGCAAGGAGTAGCTCTTGTCTATTCCATATTTGGCTTAAGGAACTTACTCTGTGCTCATTTCAATCTCTGGTTTTATGCAGCACCCCAACTCACCTTTCCCCTTAAGCAAGCATAAGTTGGTTTTCTAAATTTGAGACCCTGTTCTGTTTTGTAATCCAGTTCCTGTGTAGCCAAGTTTACATTCCGTGTATTAGTGATATCTTATGATGTTTCTTTTTCTGCGTGACTTATTTCCGGTAGAATCATCATACCTGAATCCACTCATTATGCTGCTACGGGCCTGATGACAAGATGTCAGTGCTGAGTGATATTGCATTGTACATAAGTACCGCAACTTCTTCATCCATTTTTCACTTTCTGCGATATTGAACTTGTACCGTAAATGAGGTTCTTGTAAACAGAGCCGTCCCAAACTTTGGGGTGGCTGTGTCTTTTTGATTTTCATTTCCCTAAGCTAAAGGACCATAAGTGGAAGTGCCCTAGGCTCTGTTGCTTTGTTTTTTAGATGTTTCAGGAAACACCATACACTTCTCCGGAGTGGCTGTTGGCAATTTACATCCCGCCCATCAGCATAACAAGCCTCCCAGTTCTCCATGGCCTGTCCTGCCTTTCTGAATTTTACACTTGTTTCAGATGGCCCTTTTGACCGGGGGGAAGTGAGACTTCATTGTAGTGCAGATTTCCTTTGCAAGCTTGCTTGGTTGGCCAAAAAGGGCGTATGCGTTTTTTCCTGAATATATTCAGGAAAAAACGCATACGCCCTTTTTGGCCAAGTGCATCATTGTGGACGTTCTGCCTCTTTTCCTATGCTTTAAATGCAATTCCAGTCTACCTCCTGAAATCGGTTTCCTGCAATTCTGCCCCGCTTTCAAGTCCTCTTGGCAGCCTTACTTCAGTATATTTTTGGACGATAGCTGTCATTTATAACTCTGCAGGTTTGTGAATTACAGTGCCCCTGAGCTCCTTTCTTCAACTCGCTTTCTTGTGAGCTGGCCGCAACACCGCAGGATTGCTTCACACCATAATCTGGTTCCGGCACGGCATGCTGAGCCTTTGGTTAATTCCTCTTCCTGGTGGGAAATGAGAGTTAAATTTGCCCGTCCAGACACCTCCAGCTAGTCTCTCATTGGTTCTCCCTATTCCTGTTCATCTTCCGCAGAAATTGCAAACTGGGCCAAACAGGAGGTTAAAGGCACTGACTCTCCAAGTCGGGAGAGTGTTAGTAAAGCGTCTGGAATGTTGCACCCGAGTACCAGGGGACGAGAACGGAGACATATTTGAAGACGTCTCCCGATCACATGGTTGATCATACTCTGGGTTCCACATGCATGTTTTAGCTGAAGGAAGAATCCCTTAAACCTGGAGAGTTGAGACCCGTGGAATGGGTACCATGCAATATGACTTCAAAGGGTCTTCATTTGCTCACCGAACCTCTCCAATCCTATCACTGCTGCGTTTATGCCCCTGTACACATGCTTGATTCCCTTTCGGAGACATAGCAATCCATAGGTTTTAAGATACTTACTAGTCAGGTACATTCTTAGGCGTTTAATATGGGGTGTTGAGTCCATTTCATTGAGCAAGGAGTAGCTCTTGTCTATTCCATATTTGGCTTAAGGAACTTACTCTGTGCTCATTTCAATCTCTGGTTTTATGCAGCACCCCAACTCACCTTTCCCCTTAAGCAAGCATAAGTTGGTTTTCTAAATTTGAGACACTGTTCTGTTTTGTAATCCAGTTCCTGTGTAGCCAAGTTTACATTCCGTGTATTAGTGATATCTTATGATGTTTCTTTTTCTGCGTGACTTATTTCAGGTAGAATCATCATACCTGAATCCACTCATTATGCTGCTACGGGCCTGATGACATAGATGTCAGTGCTGAGTGATATTGCATTGTACGTAAGTACCACAACTTCTTCATCCATTTTTCACTTTCTGCGATATTGAACTTGTACCGTAAACGAGGTTCTTGTAAACAGAGCCGTCCCAAACTTTGGGGTGGCTGTGTCTTTTTGATTTTCATTTCCCTAAGCTAAAGGACCATAAGTGAAAGTGCCCTAGGCTCTGTTGCTTTGTTTTTTAGATGTTTCAGGAAACACCATACACTTCTCCCGAGTGGCTGTTGGCAATTTACATCCCGCCCATCAGCATAACAAGGCTCCCAGTTCTCCATGGCCTGTCCTGCCTTTCTGGATTTTACACTTTTTTCAGATGGCCCTTTTGACCGGGGGGAAGTGAGACTTCATTGTAGTGCAGATTTCCTTTGCAAGCTTGCTTGGTTGGCCAAAAAGGGCGTATGCGTTTTTTCCTGAATATATTCAGGAAAAAACACATACGCCCTTTTTGGCCAAGTGCATCATTGTGGACGTTCTGCCTCTTTTCCTATGCTTTAAATGCAATTCCAGTCTACCTCCTGAAATCGGTTTCCTGCAATTCTGCCCCGCTTTCAAGTCCTCTTGGCAGCCTTACTTCAGTATATTTTTGGACGATAGCTGTCATTTATAACTCTGCAGGTTTGTGAATTACAGTGCCCCTGAGCTCCTTTCTTCAACTCGCTTTCTTGTGAGCTGGCCGCAACACCGCAGGATTGCTTCAGGCCATAATCTGGTTCCGGCACGGCACGCTGAGCCTTCGGTTAATTCCTCTTCCTGGTGGGAAATGAGAGTTAAATTTGCCCGTCCAGACACCTCCAGCTAGTCTCTCATTGGTTCTCCCTATTCCTGTTCATCTTCCGCAGAAATTGCAAACTGGGCCAAACAGGAGGTTAAAGGCACTGACTCTCCAAGTCGGGAGAGTGTTAGTAAAGCGTCTGGAATGTTGCACCCGAGTACCAGGGGACGAGAACGGAGACATATTTGAAGACGTCTCCCGATCACATGGTTGATCATACTCTGGGTTCCACATGCATGTTTTAGCTGAAGGAAGAATCCCTTAAACCTGGAGAGTTGAGACCCGTGGAATGGGTACCATGCAATATGACTTCAAAGGGTCTTCATTTGCTCACCGAACCTCTCCAATCCTATCACTGCTGCGTTTATGCCCCTGTACACATGCTTGATTCCCTTTCGGAGACATAGCAATCCATAGGTTTTAAGATACTTACTAGTCAGGTACATTCTTAGGCGTTTAATATGGGGTGTTGAGTCCATTTCATTGAGCAAGGAGTAGCTCTTGTCTATTCCATATTTGGCTTAAGGAACTTACTCTGTGCTCATTTCAATCTCTGGTTTTATGCAGCACCCCAACTCACCTTTCCCCTTAAGCAAGCATAAGTTGGTTTTCTAAATTTGAGACCCTGTTGTGTTTAGTAATCCAGTTCCTGTGTAGCCAAGTTTACATTCCGTGTATTAGTGATATCTTATGATGTTTCTTTTTCTGCGTGACTTATTTCAGTTAGAATCATCATACCTGAATCCACTCATTATGCTGCTACGGGCCTGATGACATAGATGTCAGTGCTGAGTGATATTGCATTGTACGTAAGTACCACAACTTCTTCATCCATTTTTCACTTTCTGCGATATTGAACTTGTACCGTAAACGAGGTTCTTGTAAACAGAGCCGTCCCAAACTTTGGGGTGGCTGTGTCTTTTTGATTTTCATTTCCCTAAGCTAAAGGACCATAAGTGAAAGTGCCCTAGGCTCTGTTGCTTTGTTTTTTAGATGTTTCAGGAAACACCATACACTTCTCCCGAGTGGCTGTTGGCAATTTTCATCCCGCCCATCAGCATAACAAGGCTCCCAGTTCTCCATGGCCTGTCTTGCCTTTCTGGATTTTACACTTTTTTCAGATGGCCCTTTTGACCGGGGGGAAGTGAGACTTCATTGTAGTGCAGATTTCCTTTGCAAGCTTGCTTGGTTGGCCAAAAAGGGCGTATGCGTTTTTTCCTGAATATATTCAGGAAAAAACGCATACGCCCTTTTTGGCCAAGTGCATCATTGTGGACGTTCTGCCTCTTTTCCTATGCTTTAAATGCCATTCCAGTCTACCTCCTGAAATCGGTTTCGTGCAATTGTGCCCCGCTTTCAAGTCCTCTTGGCAGCCTTACTTCAGTATATTTTTGGACGATAGCTGTCATTTATAACTCTGCAGGTTTGTGAATTACAGTGCCCCTGAGCTCCTTTCTTCAACTCGCTTTCTTGTGAGCTGGCCGCAACACCGCAGGATTGCTTCAGGCCCTAATCTGGTTCCGGCACGGCACGCTGAGCCTTTGGTTAATTCCTCTTCCTGGTGGGAAATGAGAGTTAAATTTGCCCGTCCAGACACCTCCAGCTAGTCTCTCATTGGTTCTCCCTATTCCTGTTCATCTTCCGCAGAAATTGCAAACTGGGCCAAACAGGAGGTTAAAGGCATTGACTCTCCAAGTCGGGAGAGTGTTAGTAAAGCGGCTGGAATGTTGCACCCGAGTACCAGGGGACGAGAACGGAGACGTATTTGAACACGTCTCCCGATCACACGGTTGATCATACTCTGGGTTCCACATGCATGTTTTAGCTGAAGGAAGAATCCCTTAAAACTGGAGAGTTGAGACCCGTGGAATGGGTACCATGCAATACGACTTCAAAGGGTCTTCATTTGCTCACCGAACCTCTCCAATCCTATCACTGCTGCGTTTATGCCCCTGTACACACGCTTGATTCCCTTTCGGAGACATAGCAATCCATAGGTTTTAAGATACTTACTAGTCAGGTACATTCTTAGGCGTTTAATACGGGGTGTTGAGTCCATTTCGTTGAGCAAGGAGTAGCTCTTGTCTATTCCATATTTGGCTTAAGGAACTTACTCTGTGCTCATTTCAATCTCTGGTTTTATGCAGCACCCCAACTCACCTTTCCCCTTAAGCAAGCATAAGTTGGTTTTCTAAATTTGAGACCCTGTTCTGTTTTGTAATCCAGTTCCTGTGTAGCCAAGTTTACATTCCGTGTATTAGTGATATCTTATGATGTTTCTTTTTCTGCGTGACTTATTTCAGGTAGAATCATCATACCTGAATCCACTCATTATGCTGCTACGGGCCTGATGACAAGATGTCAGTGCTGAGTGATATTGCATTGTACGTAAGTACCACAACTTCTTCATCCATTTTTCACTTTCTGTGATATTGAACTTGTACTGTAAATGAGGTTCTTGTAAACAGAGCCGTCCCAAACTTTGGGGTGACTGTGTCTTTTTGATTTTCATTTCCCTAAGCTAAAGGACCATAAGTGGAAGTGCCCTAGGCTCTGTTGCTTTGTTTTTTAGATGTTTCAGGAAACACCATACACTTCTCCCGAGTGGCTGTTGGCAATTTACATCCCGCCCATCAGCATAACAAGGCTCCCAGTTCTCCATGGCCTGTCCTGCCTTTCTGGATTTTACACTTTTTTCAGATGGCCCTTTTGACTGGGGGGAAGTGAGACTTCATTGTAGTGCAGATTTCCTTTGCAAGCTTGCTTGGTTGGCCAAAAAGGGCGTATGCGTTTTTTCCTGAATATATTCAGGAAAAAACGCATACGCCCTTTTTGGCCAAGTGCATCATTGTGGACGTTCTGCCTCTTTTCCTATGCTTTAAATGCAATTCCAGTCTACCTCCTGAAATCGGTTTCCTGCAATTCTGCCCCGCTTTCAAGTCCTCTTGGCAGCCTTACTTCAGTATATTTTTGGACGATAGCTGTCATTTATAACTCTGCAGGTTTGTGAATTACAGTGCCCCTGAGCTCCTTTCTTCAACTCGCTTTCTTGTGAGCTGGCCGCAACACCGCAGGATTGCTTCAGGCCCTAATCTTGTTCCGGCACGGCATGCTGAGCCTTTGGTTAATTCCTCTTCCTGGTGGGAAATGAGAGTTAAATTTGCCCGTCCAGACACCTCCAGCTAGTCTCTCATTGGTTCTCCCTATTCCTGTTCATCTTCCGCAGAAATTGCAAACTGGGCCAAACAGGAGGTTAAAGGCACTGACTCTCCAAGTCGGGAGAGTGTTAGTAAAGCGGCTGGAATGTTGCACCCGAGTACCAGGGCACGAGAACGGAGACGTATTTGAACACGTCTCCCGATCACACGGTTGATCATACTCTGGGTTCCACATGCATGTTTTAGCTGAAGGAAGAATCCCTTAAACCTGGAGAGTTGAGACCCGTGGAATGGGTACCATGCAATATGACTTCAAAGGGTCTTCATTTGCTCACCGAACCTCTCCAATCCTATCACTGCTGCGTTTATGCCCCTGTAAACACGCTTGATTCCCTTTCGGAGACATAGCAATCCATAGGTTTTAAGATACTTACTAGTCAGGTACATTCTTAGGTGTTTAATATGGGGTGTTGAGTCCATTTCGTTGAGCAAGGAGTAGCTCTTGTGTATTCCATATTTGGCTTAAGGAACTTACTCTGTGCTCATTTCAATCTCTGGTTTTATGCAGCACCCCAACTCACCTTTCCCCTTAAGCAAGCATAAGTTGGTTTTCTAAATTTGAGACCCTGTTCTGTTTTGTAATCCAGTTCCTGTGTAGCCAAGTTTACATTCCGTGTATTAGTGATATCTTATGATGTTTCTTTTGCTGTGTGACTTATTTCAGGTAGAATCATCATACCTGAATCCACTCATTATGCTGCTACGGGCCTGATGACATAGATGTCAGTGCTGAGTGATATTGCATTGTACGTAAGTACCACAACTTCTTCATCCATTTTTCACTTTCTGCGATATTGAACTTGTACCGTAAACGAGGTTCTTGTAAACAGAGCCGTCCCAAACTTTGGGGTGGCTGTGTCTTTTTGATTTTCATTTCCCTAAGCTAAAGGACCATAAGTGGAAGTGCCCTAGGCTCTGTTGCTTTGTTTTTTAGATGTTTCAGGAAACACCATACACTTCTCCCGAGTGGCTGTTGGCAATTTACATCCCGCCCATCAGCATAACAAGGCTCCCAGTTCTCCATGGCCTGTCCTGCCTTTCTGGATTTTACACTTTTTTCAGATGGCCCTTTTGACCGGGGGGAAGTGAGACTTCATTGTAGTGCAGATTTCCTTTGCAAGCTTGCTTGGTTGGCCAAAAAGGGCATATGCGTTTTTTCCTGAATATATTCAGGAAAAAACGCATATGCCCTTTTTGGCCAAGTGCATCATTGTGGACGTTCTGCCTCTTTTCCTATGCTTTAAATGCAATTCCAGTCTACCTCCTGAAATCGGTTTCCTGCAATTCTGCCCCGCTTTCAAGTCCTCTTGGCAGCCTTACTTCAGTATATTTTTGGACGATAGCTGTCATTTATAACTCTGCATGTTTGTGAATTACAGTGCCCCTGAGCTCCTTTCTTCAACTCGCTTTCTTGTGAGCTGGCCGCAACACCGCAGGATTGCTTCAGGCCCTAATCTGGTTCCGGCACGGCACGCTGAGCCTTTGGTTAATTCCTCTTCCTGGTGGGAAATGAGAGTTAAATTTGCCCGTCCAGACACCTCCAGCTAGTCTCTCATTGGTTCTCCCTATTCCTGTTCATCTTCCGCAGAAATTGCAAACTGGGCCAAACAGGAGGTTAAAGGCACTGACTCTCCAAGTCGGGAGAGTGTTAGTAAAGCGTCTGGAATGTTGCACCCGAGTACCCGGGGACGAGAACGGAGACATATTTGAACACGTCTCCCGATCACACGGTTGATCATACTCTGGGTTCCACATGCATGTTTTAGCTGAAGGAAGAATCCCTTAAACCTGGAGAGTTGAGACCCGTGGAATGGGTACCATGCAATATGACTTCAAAGGGTCTTCATTTGCTCACCGAACCTCTCCAATCCTATCACTGCTGCGTTTATGCCCCTGTACACACGCTTGATTCCCTTTCGGAGACATAGCAATCCATAGGTTTTAAGATACTTACTAGTCAGGTACATTCTTAGGCGTTTAATATGGGGTGTTGAGTCCATTTCGTTGAGCAAGGAGTAGCTCTTGTCTATTCCATATTTGGCTTAAGGAACTTACTCTGTGCTCATTTCAATCTCTGGTTTTATGCAGCACCCCAACTCACCTTTCCCCTTAAGCAAGCATAAGTTGGTTTTCTAAATTTGAGACCCTGTTCTGTTTTGTAATCCAGTTCCTGTGTAGCCAAGTTTACATTCCGTGTATTAGTGATATCTTATGATGTTTCTTTTTCTGCGTGACTTATTTCAGGTAGAATCATCATACCTGAATCCACTCATTATGCTGCTACGGGCCTGATGACATAGATGTCAGTGCTGAGTGATATTGCATTGTACGTAAGTACCACCACTTCTTCATCCATTTTTCACTTTCTGCGATATTGAACTTGTACCGTAAACGAGGTTCTTGTAAACAGAGCCATCCCAAACTTTGGGGTGGCTGTGTCTTTTTGATTTTCATTTCCCTAAGCTAAAGGACCATAAGTGGAAGTGCCCTAGGCTCTGTTGCTTTGTTTTTTAGATGTTTCAGGAAACACCATACACTTCTCCCGAGTGGCTGTTGGCAATTTACATCCCGCCCATCAGCATAACAAGGCTCCCAGTTCTCCATGGCCTGTCCTGCCTTTCTGGATTTTACACTTTTTTCAGATGGCCCTTTTGACCGGGGGGAAGTGAGACTTCATTGTAGTGCAGATTTCCTTTGCAAGCTTGCTTGGTTGGCCAAAAAGGGCGTATGCGTTTTTTCCTGAATATATTCAGGAAAAAACGCATACGCCCTTTTTGGCCAAGTGCATCATTGTGGACGTTCTGCCTCTTTTCCTATGCTTTAAATGCAATTCCAGTCTACCTCCTGAAATCGGTTTCCTGCAATTGTGCCCCGCTTTCATGTCCTCTTGGCAGCCTTACTTCAGTATATTTTTGGACGATAGCTGTCATTTATAACTCTGCAGGTTTGTGAATTACAGTGCCCCTGAGCTCCTTTCTTCAACTCGCTTTCTTGTGAGCTGGCCGCAACACCGCAGGATTGCTTCAGGCCCTAATCTGGTTCCGGCACGGCACGCTGAGCCTTTGGTTAATTCCTCTTCCTGGTGGGAAATGAGAGTTAAATTTGCCCGTCCAGACACCTCCAGCTAGTCTCTCATTGGTTCTCCCTATTCCTGTTCATCTTCCGCAGAAATTGCAAACTGGGCCAAACAGGAGGTTAAAGGCATTGACTCTCCAAGTCGGGAGAGTGTTAGTAAAGCGGCTGGAATGTTGCACCCGAGTACAAGGGGACGAGAACGGAGACGTATTTGAACACGTCTCCCGATCACACGGTTGATCATACTCTGGGTTCCACATGCATGTTTTAGCTGAAGGAAGAATCCCTTAAAACTGGAGAGTTGAGACCCGTGGAATGGGTACCATGCAATACGACTTCAAAGGGTCTTCATTTGCTCACCGAACCTCTCCAATCCTATCACTGCTGCGTTTATGCCCCTGTACACACGCTTGATTCCCTTTCGGAGACATAGCAATCCATAGGTTTTAAGATACTTACTAGTCAGGTACATTCTTAGGCGTTTAATATGGGGTGTTGAGTCCATTTCGTTGAGCAAGGAGTAGCTCTTGTCTATTCCATATTTGGCTTAAGGAACTTACTCTGTGCTCATTTCAATCTCTGGTTTTATGCAGCACCCCAACTCACCTTTCCCCTTAAGCAAGCATAAGTTGGTTTTCTAAATTTGAGACCCTGTTCTGTTTTGTAATCCAGTTCCTGTGTAGCCAAGTTTACATTCCGTGTATTAGTGATATCTTATGATGTTTCTTTTTCTGCGTGACTTATTTCAGGTAGAATCATCATACCTGAATCCACTCATTATGCTGCTACGGGCCTGATGACAAGATGTCAGTGCTGAGTGATATTGCATTGTACGTAAGTACCACAACTTCTTCATCCATTTTTCACTTTCTGCGATATTGAACTTGTACTGTAAACGAGGTTCTTGTAAACAGAGCCGTCCCAAACTTTGGGGTGACTGTGTCTTTTTGATTTTCATTTCCTTAAGCTAAAGGACCATAAGTGGAAGTGCCCTAGGCTCTGTTGTTTTGTTTTTTAGATGTTTCAGGAAACACCATACACTTCTCCCGAGTGGCTGTTGGCAATTTACATCCCGCCCATCAGCATAACAAGGCTCCCAGTTCTCCATGGCCTGTCCTGCCTTTCTGGATTTTACACTTTTTTCAGATGGCCCTTTTGACTGGGGGGAAGTGAGACTTCATTGTAGTGCAGATTTCCTTTGCAAGCTTGCTTGGTTGGCCAAAAAGGGCGTATGCGTTTTTTCCTGAATATATTCAGGAAAAAACGCATACGCCCTTTTTGGCCAAGTGCATCATTGTGGACGTTCTGCCTCTTTTCCTATGCTTTAAATGCAATTCCAGTCTACCTCCTGAAATCGGTTTCCTGCAATTGTGCCCCGCTTTCAAGTCCTCTTGGCAGCCTTACTTCAGTATATTTTTGGACGATAGCTGTCATTTATAACTCTGCAGGTTTGTGAATTACAGTGCCCCTGAGCTCCTTTCTTCAACTCGCTTTCTTGTGAGCTGGCCGCAACACCGCAGGATTGCTTCAGGCCCTAATCTTGTTCCGGCACGGCATGCTGAGCCTTTGGTTAATTCCTCTTCCTGGTGGGAAATGAGAGTTAAATTTGCCCGTCCAGACACCTCCAGCTAGTCTCTCATTGGTTCTCCCTATTCCTGTTCATCTTCCGCAGAAATTGCAAACTGGGCCAAACAGGAGGTTAAAGGCACTGACTCTCCAAGTCGGGAGAGTGTTAGTAAAGCGGCTGGAATGTTGCACCCGAGTACCAGGGCACGAGAACGGAGACGTATTTGAACACGTCTCCCGATCACACGGTTGATCATACTCTGGGTTCCACATGCATGTTTTAGCTGAAGGAAGAATCCCTTAAACCTGGAGAGTTGAGACCCGTGGAATGGGTACCATGCAATATGACTTCAAAGGGTCTTCATTTGCTCACCGAACCTCTCCAATCCTATCACTGCTGCGTTTATGCCCCTGTACACACGCTTGATTCCCTTTCGGAGACATAGCAATCCATAGGTTTTAAGATACTTACTAGTCAGGTACATTCTTAGGCGTTTAATATGGGGTGTTGAGTCCATTTCGTTGAGCAAGGAGTAGCTCTTGTGTATTCCATATTTGGCTTAAGGAACTTACTCTGTGCTCATTTCAATCTCTGGTTTTATGCAGCACCCCAACTCACCTTTCCCCTTAAGCAAGCATAAGTTGGTTTTCTAAATTTGAGACCCTGTTCTGTTTTGTAATCCAGTTCCTGTGTAGCCAAGTTTACATTCCGTGTATTAGTGATATCTTATGATGTTTCTTTTGTTGTGTGACTTATTTCAGGTAGAATCATCATACCTGAATCCACTCATTATGCTGCTACGGGCCTGATGACATAGATGTCAGTGCTGAGTGATATTGCATTGTACGTAAGTACCACAACTTCTTCATCCATTTTTCACTTTCTGCGATATTGAACTTGTACCGTAAACGAGGTTCTTGTAAACAGAGCCGTCCCAAACTTTGGGGTGGCTGTGTCTTTTTGATTTTCATTTCCCTAAGCTAAAGGACCATAAGTGGAAGTGCCCTAGGCTCTGTTGCTTTGTTTTTTAGATGTTTCAGGAAACACCATACACTTCTCCCGAGTGGCTGTTGGCAATTTACATCCCGCCCATCAGCATAACAAGGCTCCCAGTTCTCCATGGCCTGTCCTGCCTTTCTGGATTTTACACTTTTTTCAGATGGCCCTTTTGACCGGGGGGAAGTGAGACTTCATTGTAGTGCAGATTTCCTTTGCAAGCTTGCTTGGTTGGCCAAAAAGGGCGTATGCGTTTTTTCCTGAATATATTCAGGAAAAAACGCATACGCCCTTTTTGGCCAAGTGCATCATTGTGGACGTTCTGCCTCTTTTCCTATGCTTTAAATGCAATTCCAGTCTACCTACTGAAATCGGTTTCCTGCAATTGTGCCCCGCTTTCATGTCCTCTTGGCAGCCTTACTTCAGTATATTTTTGGACGATAGCTGTCATTTATAACTCTGCAGGTTTGTGAATTACAGTGCCCCTGAGCTCCTTTCTTCAACTCGCTTTCTGGTGAGCTGGCCGCAACACCGCAGGATTGCTTCAGGCCCTAATCTGGTTCCGGCACGGCACGCTGAGCCTTTGGTTAATTCCTCTTCCTGGTGGGAAATGAGAGTTAAATTTGCCCGTCCAGACACCTCCAGCTAGTCTCTCATTGGTTCTCCCTATTCCTGTTCATCTTCCGCAGAAATTGCAAACTGGGCCAAACAGGAGGTTAAAGGCATTGACTCTCCAAGTCGGGAGAGTGTTAGTAAAGCGGCTGGAATGTTGCACCCGAGTACAAGGGGACGAGAACGGAGACGTATTTGAACACGTCTCCCGATCACACGGTTGATCATACTCTGGGTTCCACATGCATGTTTTAGCTGAAGGAAGAATCCCTTAAAACTGGAGAGTTGAGACCCGTGGAATGGGTACCATGCAATACGACTTCAAAGGGTCTTCATTTGCTCACCGAACCTCTCCAATCCTATCACTGCTGCGTTTATGCCCCTGTACACACGCTTGATTCCCTTTCGGAGACATAGCAATCCATAGGTTTTAAGATACTTACTAGTCAGGTACATTCTTAGGCGTTTAATATGGGGTGTTGAGTCCATTTCGTTGAGCAAGGAGTAGCTCTTGTCTATTCCATATTTGGCTTAAGGAACTTACTCTGTGCTCATTTCAATCTCTGGTTTTATGCAGCACCCCAACTCACCTTTCCCCTTAAGCAAGCATAAGTTGGTTTTCTAAATTTGAGACCCTGTTCTGTTTTGTAATCCAGTTCCTGTGTAGCCAAGTTTACATTCCGTGTATTAGTGATATCTTATGATGTTTCTTTTTCTGCGTGACTTATTTCAGGTAGAATCATCATACCTGAATCCACTCATTATGCTGCTACGGGCCTGATGACAAGATGTCAGTGCTGAGTGATATTGCATTGTACGTAAGTACCACAACTTCTTCATCCATTTTTCACTTTCTGCGATATTGAACTTGTACTGTAAACGAGGTTCTTGTAAACAGAGCCGTCCCAAACTTTGGGGTGACTGTGTCTTTTTGATTTTCATTTCCTTAAGCTAAAGGACCATAAGTGGAAGTGCCCTAGGCTCTGTTGTTTTGTTTTTTAGATGTTTCAGGAAACACCATACACTTCTCCCGAGTGGCTGTTGGCAATTTACATCCCGCCCATCAGCATAACAAGGCTCCCAGTTCTCCATGGCCTGTCCTGCCTTTCTGGATTTTACACTTTTTTCAGATGGCCCTTTTGACCGGGGGGAAGTGAGACTTCATTGTAGTGCAGATTTCCTTTGCAAGCTTGCTTGGTTGGCCAAAAAGGGCGTATGCGTTTTTTCCTGAATATATTCAGGAAAAAACGCATACGCCCTTTTTGGCCAAGTGCATCATTGTGGACGTTCTGCCTCTTTTCCTATGCTTTCAATGCAATTCCAGTCTACCTCCTGAAATCGGTTTCCTGCAATTCTGCCCCGCTTTCAAGTCCTCTTGGCAGCCTTACTTCAGTATATTTTTGGACGATAGCTGTCATTTATAACTCTGCAGGTTTGTGAATTACAGTGCCCCTGAGCTCCTTTCTTCAACTCGCTTTCTTGTGAGCTGGCCGCAACACCGCAGGATTCCTTCAGGCCCTAATCTGGTTCCGGCACGGCACGCTGAGCCTTTGGTTAATTCCTCTTCCTGGTGGGAAATGAGAGTTAAATTTGCCCGTCCAGACACCTCCAGCTATTCTCTCATTGGTTCTCCCTATTCCTGTTCATCTTCCGCAGAAATTGCAAACTGGGCCAAACAGGAGGTTAAAGGCACTGACTCTCCAAGTCGGGAGAGTGTTAGTAAAGCGTCTGGAATGTTGCACCCGAGTACCCGGGGACGAGAACGGAGACATATTTGAAGACGTCTCCCGATCACACGGTTGATCATACTCTGGGTTCCACATGCATGTTTTAGCTGAAGGAAGAATCCCTTAAACCTGGAGAGTTGAGACCCGTGGAATGGGTACCATGCAATATGACTTCAAAGGGTCTTCATTTGCTCACCGAACCTCTCCAATCCTATCACTGCTGCGTTTATGCCCCTGTACACACGCTTGATTCCCTTTCGGAGACATAGCAATCCATAGGTTTTAAGATACTTACTAGTCAGGTACATTCTTAGGCGTTTAATATGGGGTGTTGAGTCCATTTCGTTGAGCAAGGAGTAGCTCTTGTCTATTCCATATTTGGCTTAAGGAACTTACTCTGTGCTCATTTCAATCTCTGGTTTTATGCAGCACCCCAACTCACCTTTCCCCTTAAGCAAGCATAAGTTGGTTTTCTAAATTTGAGACCCTGTTCTGTTTTGTAATCCAGTTCCTGTGTAGCCAAGTTTACATTCCGTGTATTAGTGATATCTTATGATGTTTCTTTTTCTGCGTGACTTATTTCAGGTAGAATCATCATACCTGAATCCACTCATTATGCTGCTACGGGCCTGATGACATAGATGTCAGTGATGAGTTATATTGCATTGTACGTAAGTACCACAACTTCTTCATCCATTTTTCACTTTCTGCGATATTGAACTTGTACCGTTAACGAGGTTCTTGTAAACAGAGCCATCCCAAACTTTGGGGTGGCTGTGTCTTTTTGATTTTCATTTCCCTAAGCTAAAGGACCATAAGTGGAAGTGCCCTAGGCTCTGTTGCTTTGTTTTTTAGATGTTTCAGGAAACACCATACACTTCTCCCGAGTGGCTGTTGGCAATTTACATCCCGCCCATCAGCATAACAAGGCTCCCAGTTCTCCATGGCCTGTCCTGCCTTTCTGGATTTTACACTTTTTGCAGATGGCCCTTTTGACCGGGGGGAAGTGAGACTTCATTGTAGTGCAGATTTCCTTTGCAAGCTTGCTTGGTTGGCCAAAAAGGGCGTATGCGTTTTTTCCTGAATATATTCAGGAAAAAACGCATACGCCCTTTTTGGCCAAGTGCATCATTGTGGACGTTCTGCCTCTTTTCCTATGCTTTAAATGCAATTCCAGTCTACCTCCTGAAATCGGTTTCCTGCAATTCTGCCCCGCTTTCAAGTCCTCTTGGCAGCCTTACTTCAGTATATTTTTGGACGATAGCTGTCATTTATAACTCTGCATGTTTGTGAATTACAGTGCCCCTGAGCTCCTTTCTTCAACTCGCTTTCTTGGGAGCTGGCCGCAACACCGCAGGATTGCTTCAGGCCCTAATCTGGTTCCGGCACGGCACGCTGAGCCTTTGGTTAATTCCTCTTCCTGGTGGGAAATGAGAGTTAAATTTGCCCGTCCAGACACCTCCAGCTAGTCTCTCATTGGTTCTCCCTATTCCTGTTCATCTTCCGCAGAAATTGCAAACTGGGCCAAACAGGAGGTTAAAGGCACTGACTCTCCAAGTCGGGAGAGTGTTAGTAAAGCATCTGGAATGTTGCACCCGAGTACCAGGGGACGAGAACGGAGACGTATTTGAACACGTCTCCCGATCACACGGTTGATCATACTCTGGGTTCCACATGCATGTTTTAGCTGAAGGAAGAATCCCTTAAACCTGGAGAGTTGAGACCCGTGGAATGGGTACCATGCAATATGACTTCAAAGGGTCTTCATTTGCTCACCGAACCTCTCCAATCCTATCACTGCTGCGTTTATGCCCCTGTACACACGCTTGATTCCCTTTCGGAGACATAGCAATCCATAGGTTTTAAGATACTTACTAGTCAGGTACATTCTTAGGCGTTTAATATGGGGTGTTGAGTCCATTTCGTTGAGCAAGGAGTAGCTCTTGTCTATTCCATATTTGGCTTAAGGAACTTACTCTGTGCTCATTTCAATCTCTGGTTTTATGCAGCACCCCAACTCACCTTTCCCCTTAAGCAAGCATAAGTTGGTTTTCTAAATTTGAGACCCTGTTCTGTTTTGTAATCCAGTTCCTGTGTAGCCAAGTTTACAATCCGTGTATTAGTGATATCTTATGATGTTTCTTTTTCTGCGTGACTTATTTCAGGTAGAATCATCATACCTGAATCCACTCATTATGCTGCTACGGGCCTGATGACATAGATGTCAGTGCTGAGTGATATTGCATTGTACGTAAGTACCACAACTTCTTCATCCATTTTTCACTTTCTGCGATATTGAACTTGTACCGTAAACGAGGTTCTTGTAAACAGAGCCATCCCAAACTTTGGGGTGGCTGTGTCTTTTTGATTTTCATTTCCCTAAGCTAAAGGACCATAAGTGGAAGTGCCCTAGGCTCTGTTGCTTTGTTTTTTAGATGTTTCAGGAAACACCATACACTTCTCCCGAGTGGCTGTTGGCAATTTACATCCCGCCCATCAGCATAACAAGGCTCCCAGTTCTCCATGGCCTGTCCTGCCTTTCTGGATTTTACACTTTTTTCAGATGGCCCTTTTGACCGGGGGGAAGTGAGACTTCATTGTAGTGCAGATTTCCTTTGCAAGCTTGCTTGGTTGGCCAAAAAGGGCGTATGCGTTTTTTCCTGAATATATTCAGGAAAAAACGCATACGCCCTTTTTGGCCAAGTGCATCATTGTGGACGTTCTGCCTCTTTTCCTATGCTTTAAATGCAATTCCAGTCTACCTCCTGAAATCGGTTTCCTGCAATTCTGCCCCGCTTTCAAGTCCTCTTGGCAGCCTTACTTCAGTATATTTTTGGACGATAGCTGTCATTTATAACTCTGCAGCTTTGTGAATTACAGTGCCCCTGAGCTCCTTTCTTCAACTCGCTTTCTTGTGAGCTGGCCGCAACACCACAGGATTGCTTCAGGCCCTAATCTGGTTCTGGCACGGCACGCTGAGCCTTTGGTTAATTCCACTTCCTGGTGGGAAATGAGAGTTAAATTTGCCCGTCCAGACACCTCCAGCTAGTCTCTTATTGGTTCTCCCTATTCCTGTTCATCTTCCGCAGAAATTGCAAACTGGGCCAAACAGGAGGTTAAAGGCACTGACTCTCCAAGTCGGGAGAGTGTTAGTAAAACGTCTGGAATGTTGCACCCGAGTACCAGGGGACGAGAACGGAGACATATTTGAACACGTCTCCCGATCACACGATTGATCATATTCTGGGTTCCACATGCATGTTTTAGCTGAAGGAAGAATCCCTTAAACTTGGAGAGTTGAGACCCGTGGAATGGGTACCATGCAATATGACTTCAAAAGGTCTTCATTTGCTCACCGAACCTCTCCAATCCTATCACTGCTGCTTTTATGCCCCTGTACACACGCTTGATTCCCTTTCGGAGACATAGCAATCCATAGGTTTTAAGATACTTACTAGTCAGGTACATTCTTAGGCGTTTAATATGGGGTGTTGAGTCCATTTCGTTGAGCAAGGAGTAGCTCTTGTCTATTCCATATTTGGCTTAAGGAACTTACTCTGTGCTCATTTCAATCTCTGGTTTTATGCAGCACCCCAACTCACCTTTCCCCTTAAGCAAGCATAAGTTGGTTTTCTAAATTTGAGACCCTGTTCTGTTTTGTAATCCAGTTCCTGTGTAGCCAAGTTTACATTCCGTGTATTAGTGATATCTTATGATGTTTCTTTTTCTGCGTGACTTATTTCAGGTAGAATCATCATACCTGAATCCACTCATTATGCTGCTACGGGCCTGATGACATAGATGTCAGTGCTGAGTGATATTGCATTGTACGTAAGTACCACAACTTCTTCATCCATTTTTCACTTTCTGCGATATTGAACTTGTACCGTAAACGAGGTTCTTGTAAACAGAGCTGTCCCAAACTTTGGGGTGGCTGTGTCTTTTTGATTTTCATTTCCCTAAGCTAAAGGACCATAAGTGGAAGTGCCCTAGGCTCTGTTGCTTTGTTTTTTAGATGTTTCAGGAAACACCATACACTTCTCCCGAGTGGCTGTTGGCAATTTACATCCCGCCCATCAGCATAACAAGGCTCCCAGTTCTCCATGGCCTGTCCTGCCTTTCTGGATTTTACACTTTTTTCAGATGGCCCTTTTGACCGGGGGGAAGTGAGACTTCATTGTAGTGCAGATTTCCTTTGCAAGCTTGCTTGGTTGGCCAAAAAGGGCGTATGCGTTTTTTCCTGAATATATTCAGGAAAAAACGCATACGCCCTTTTTGGCCAAGTGCATCATTGTGGACGTTCTGCCTCTTTTCCTATGCTTTAAATGCAATTCCAGTCTACCTCCTGAAATCGGTTTCCTGCCATTGTGCCCCACTTTCAAGTCCTCTTGGCAGCCTTACTTCAGTATATTTTTGGACGATAGCTGTCATTTATAACTCTGCAGGTTTGTGAATTACAGTGCCCCTGAGCTCCTTTCTTCAACTCGCTTTCTTGTGAGCTGGCCGCAACACCACAGGATTGCTTCAGGCCCTAATCTGGTTCTGGCACGGAACGCTGAGCCTTTGGTTAATTCCTCTTCCTGGTGGGAAATGAGAGTTAAATTTGCCCGTCCAGACACCTCCAGCTAGTCTCTCATTGGTTCTCCCTATTCCTGTTCATCTTCCGCAGAAATTGCAAACTGGGCCAAACAGGAGGTTAAAGGCACTGACTCTCCAAGTCGGGAGAGTGTTAGTAAAGTGGCTGGAATGTTGCACCCGAGTACCAGGGCACGAGAACGGAGACGTATTTGAACACGTCTCCCGATCACACGGTTGATCATACTCTGGGTTCCACATGCATGTTTTAGCTGAAGGAAGAATCCCTTAAACCTGGAGAGTTGAGACCCGTGGAATGGGTCCCATGCAATATGACTTCAAAGGGTCTTCATTTGCTCACCGAACCTCTCCAATCCTATCACTGCTGCGTTTATGCCCCTGTACACACGCTTGATTCCCTTTCGGAGACATAGCAATCCATAGGTTTTAAGATACTTACTAGTCAGGTACATTCTTAGGCGTTTATTATGGGGCGTTGAGTCCATTTCGTTGAGCAAGGAGTAGCTCTTGTCTATTCCATATTTGGCTTAAGGAACTTACTCTGTGCTCATTTCAATCTCTGGTTTTATGCAGCACCCCAACTCACCTTTCCCCTTAAGCAAGCATAAGTTGGTTTTCTAAATTTGAGACCCTGTTCTGTTTTGTAATCCAGTTCCTGTGTAGCCAAGTTTACATTCCGTGTATTAGTGATATCTTATGATGTTTCTTTTTCTGCGTGACTTATTTCAGTTAGAATCATCATACCTGAATCCACTCATTATGCTGCTACGGGCCTGATGACATAGATGTCAGTGCTGAGTGATATTGCATTGTACGTAAGTACCACAACTTCTTCATCCATTTTTCACTTTCTGCGATATTGAACTTGTACCGTAAACGAGGTTCTTGTAAACAGAGCCGTCCCAAACTTTGGGGTGGCTGTGTCTTTTTGATTTTCATTTCCCTAAGCTAAAGGACCATAAGTGGAAGTGCCCTAGGCTCTGTTGCTTTGTTTTTTAGATGTTTCAGGAAACACCATACACTTCTCCCGAGTGGCTGTTGGCAATTTACATCCCGCCCATCAGCATAACAAGGCTCCCAGTTCTCCATGGCCTGTCCTGCCTTTCTGGATTTTACACTTTTTTCAGATGGCCCTTTTGACCGGGGGGAAGTGAGACTTCCTTGTAGTGCAGGTTTCCTTTGCAAGCTTGCTTGGTTGGCCAAAAAGGGCGTATGCGTTTTTTCCTGAATATATTCAGGAAAAAACGCATACGCCCTTTTTGGCCAAGTGCATCATTGTGGACGTTCTGCCTCTTTTCCTATGCTTTCAATGCAATTCCAGTCTACCTCCTGAAATCGGTTTCCTGCAATTCTGCCCCGCTTTTAAGTCCTCTTGGCAGCCTTACTTCAGTATATTTTTGGACGATAGCTGTCATTTATAACTCTGCAGGTTTGTGAATTACAGTGCCCCTGAGCTCCTTTCTTCAACTCGCTTTCTTGTGAGCTGGCCGCAACACCACAGGATTGCTTCAGGCCCTAATCTGGTTCTGGCACGGCACGCTGAGCCTTTGGTTAATTCCACTTCCTGGTGGGAAATGAGAGTTAAATTTGCCCGTCCAGACACCTCCAGCTAGTCTCTTATTGGTTCTCCCTATTCCTGTTCATCTTCCGCAGAAATTGCAAACTGGGCCAAACAGGAGGTTAAAGGCACTGACTCTCCAAGTCGGGAGAGTGTTAGTAAAACGTCTGGAATGTTGCACCCGAGTACCAGGGGACGAGAACGGAGACATATTTGAACACGTCTCCCGATCACACGATTGATCATATTCTGGGTTCCACATGCATGTTTTAGCTGAAGGAAGAATCCCTTAAACCTGGAGAGTTGAGACCCGTGGAATGGGTACCATGCAATATGACTTCAAAAGGTCTTCATTTGCTCACCGAACCTCTCCAATCCTATCACTGCTGCGTTTATGCCCCTGTACACACGCTTGATTCCCTTTCGGAGACATAGCAATCCATAGGTTTTAAGATACTTACTAGTCAGGTACATTCTTAGGCGTTTAATATGGGGTGTTGAGTCCATTTCGTTGAGCAAGGAGTAGCTCTTGTCTATTCCATATTTGGCTTAAGGAACTTACTCTGTGCTCATTTCAATCTCTGGTTTTATGCAGCACCCCAACTCACCTTTCCCCTTAAGCAAGCATAAGTTGGTTTTCTAAATTTGAGACCCTGTTCTGTTTTGTAATCCAGTTCCTGTGTAGCCAAGTTTACATTCCGTGTATTAGTGATATCTTATGATGTTTCTTTTTCTGTGTGACTTATTTCAGGTAGAATCATCATACCTGAATCCACTCATTATGCTGCTACGGGCCTGATGACATAGATGTCATTGCTGAGTGATATTGCATTGTACGTAAGTACCACAACTTCTTCATCCATTTTTCACTTTCTGCGATATTGAACTTGTACCATAAACGAGGTTCTTGTAAACAGAGCCGTCCCAAACTTTGGGGTGGCTGTGTCTTTTTGATTTTCATTTCCCTAAGCTAAAGGACCATAAGTGGAAGTGCCCTAGGCTCTGTTGCTTTGTTTTTTAGATGTTTCAGGAAACACCATACACTTCTCCCGAGTGGCTGTTGGCAATTTACATCCTGCCCATCAGCATAACAAGGCTCCCAGTTCTCCATGGCCTGTCCTGCCTTTCTGGATTTTACACTTTTTTCAGATGGCCCTTTTGACCGGGGGGAAGTGAGACTTCATTGTAGTGCAGATTTCCTTTGCAAGCTTGCTTGGTTGGCCAAAAAGGGCGTATGCGTTTTTTCCTGAATATATTCAGGAAAAAACGCATACGCCCTTTTTGGCCAAGTGCATCATTGTGGACGTTCTGCCTCTTTTCCTATGCTTTAAATGCAATTCCAGTCTACCTCCTGAAATCGGTTTCCTGCAATTCTGCCCCGCTTTCAAGTCCTCTTGGCAGCCTTACTTCAGTATATTTTTGGACGATATCTGTCATTTATAGCTCTGCAGGTTTGTGAATTACAGTGCCCCTGAGCTCCTTTCTTCAACTCGCTTTCTTGTGAGCTGGCCGCAACACCGCAGGATTGCTTCAGGCCCTAATCTGGTTCCGGCACGGCACGCTGAGCCTTTGGTTAATTCCACTTCCTGGTGGGAAATGAGAGTTAAATTTGCCCGTCCAGACACCTCCAGCTAGTCTCTTATTGGTTCTCCCTATTCCTGTTCATCTTCCGCAGAAATTGCAAACTGGGCCAAACAGGAGGTTAAAGGCACTGACTCTCCAAGTCGGGAGAGTGTTAGTAAAACGTCTGGAATGTTGCACCCGAGTACCAGGGGACGAGAACGGAGACATATTTGAACACGTCTCCCGATCACACGATTGATCATATTCTGGGTTCCACATGCATGTTTTAGCTGAAGGAAGAATCCCTTAAACTTGGAGAGTTGAGACCCGTGGAATGGGTACCATGCAATATGACTTCAAAAGGTCTTCATTTGCTCACCGAACCTCTCCAATCCTATCACTGCTGCTTTTATGCCCCTGTACACACGCTTGATTCCCTTTCGGAGACATAGCAATCCATAGGTTTTAAGATACTTACTAGTCAGGTACATTCTTAGGCGTTTAATATGGGGTGTTGAGTCCATTTCGTTGAGCAAGGAGTAGCTCTTGTCTATTCCATATTTGGCTTAAGGAACTTACTCTGTGCTCATTTCAATCTCTGGTTTTATGCAGCACCCCAACTCACCTTTCCCCTTAAGCAAGCATAAGTTGGTTTTCTAAATTTGAGACCCTGTTCTGTTTTGTAATCCAGTTCCTGTGTAGCCAAGTTTACATTCCGTGTATTAGTGATATCTTATGATGTTTCTTTTTCTGCGTGACTTATTTCAGGTAGAATCATCATACCTGAATCCACTCATTATGCTGCTACGGGCCTGATGACATAGATGTCAGTGCTGAGTGATATTGCATTGTACGTAAGTACCACAACTTCTTCATCCATTTTTCACTTTCTGCGATATTGAACTTGTACCGTAAACGAGGTTCTTGTAAACAGAGCTGTCCCAAACTTTGGGGTGGCTGTGTCTTTTTGATTTTCATTTCCCTAAGCTAAAGGACCATAAGTGGAAGTGCCCTAGGCTCTGTTGCTTTGTTTTTTAGATGTTTCAGGAAACACCATACACTTCTCCCGAGTGGCTGTTGGCAATTTACATCCCGCCCATCAGCATAACAAGGCTCCCAGTTCTCCATGGCCTGTCCTGCCTTTCTGGATTTTACACTTTTTTCAGATGGCCCTTTTGACCGGGGGGAAGTGAGACTTCATTGTAGTGCAGATTTCCTTTGCAAGCTTGCTTGGTTGGCCAAAAAGGGCGTATGCGTTTTTTCCTGAATATATTCAGGAAAAAACGCATACGCCCTTTTTGGCCAAGTGCATCATTGTGGACGTTCTGCCTCTTTTCCTATGCTTTAAATGCAATTCCAGTCTACCTCCTGAAATCGGTTTCCTGCCATTGTGCCCCACTTTCAAGTCCTCTTGGCAGCCTTACTTCAGTATATTTTTGGACGATAGCTGTCATTTATAACTCTGCAGGTTTGTGAATTACAGTGCCCCTGAGCTCCTTTCTTCAACTCGCTTTCTTGTGAGCTGGCCGCAACACCACAGGATTGCTTCAGGCCCTAATCTGGTTCTGGCACGGAACGCTGAGCCTTTGGTTAATTCCTCTTCCTGGTGGGAAATGAGAGTTAAATTTGCCCGTCCAGACACCTCCAGCTAGTCTCTCATTGGTTCTCCCTATTCCTGTTCATCTTCCGCAGAAATTGCAAACTGGGCCAAACAGGAGGTTAAAGGCACTGACTCTCCAAGTCGGGAGAGTGTTAGTAAAGTGGCTGGAATGTTGCACCCGAGTACCAGGGCACGAGAACGGAGACGTATTTGAACACGTCTCCCGATCACACGGTTGATCATACTCTGGGTTCCACATGCATGTTTTAGCTGAAGGAAGAATCCCTTAAACCTGGAGAGTTGAGACCCGTGGAATGGGTCCCATGCAATATGACTTCAAAGGGTCTTCATTTGCTCACCGAACCTCTCCAATCCTATCACTGCTGCGTTTATGCCCCTGTACACACGCTTGATTCCCTTTCGGAGACATAGCAATCCATAGGTTTTAAGATACTTACTAGTCAGGTACATTCTTAGGCGTTTATTATGGGGCGTTGAGTCCATTTCGTTGAGCAAGGAGTAGCTCTTGTCTATTCCATATTTGGCTTAAGGAACTTACTCTGTGCTCATTTCAATCTCTGGTTTTATGCAGCACCCCAACTCACCTTTCCCCTTAAGCAAGCATAAGTTGGTTTTCTAAATTTGAGACCCTGTTCTGTTTTGTAATCCAGTTCCTGTGTAGCCAAGTTTACATTCCGTGTATTAGTGATATCTTATGATGTTTCTTTTTCTGCGTGACTTATTTCAGTTAGAATCATCATACCTGAATCCACTCATTATGCTGCTACGGGCCTGATGACATAGATGTCAGTGCTGAGTGATATTGCATTGTACGTAAGTACCACAACTTCTTCATCCATTTTTCACTTTCTGCGATATTGAACTTGTACCGTAAACGAGGTTCTTGTAAACAGAGCCGTCCCAAACTTTGGGGTGGCTGTGTCTTTTTGATTTTCATTTCCCTAAGCTAAAGGACCATAAGTGGAAGTGCCCTAGGCTCTGTTGCTTTGTTTTTTAGATGTTTCAGGAAACACCATACACTTCTCCCGAGTGGCTGTTGGCAATTTACATCCCGCCCATCAGCATAACAAGGCTCCCAGTTCTCCATGGCCTGTCCTGCCTTTCTGGATTTTACACTTTTTTCAGATGGCCCTTTTGACCGGGGGGAAGTGAGACTTCCTTGTAGTGCAGGTTTCCTTTGCAAGCTTGCTTGGTTGGCCAAAAAGGGCGTATGCGTTTTTTCCTGAATATATTCAGGAAAAAACGCATACGCCCTTTTTGGCCAAGTGCATCATTGTGGACGTTCTGCCTCTTTTCCTATGCTTTCAATGCAATTCCAGTCTACCTCCTGAAATCGGTTTCCTGCAATTCTGCCCCGCTTTTAAGTCCTCTTGGCAGCCTTACTTCAGTATATTTTTGGACGATAGCTGTCATTTATAACTCTGCAGGTTTGTGAATTACAGTGCCCCTGAGCTCCTTTCTTCAACTCGCTTTCTTGTGAGCTGGCCGCAACACCACAGGATTGCTTCAGGCCCTAATCTGGTTCTGGCACGGCACGCTGAGCCTTTGGTTAATTCCACTTCCTGGTGGGAAATGAGAGTTAAATTTGCCCGTCCAGACACCTCCAGCTAGTCTCTTATTGGTTCTCCCTATTCCTGTTCATCTTCCGCAGAAATTGCAAACTGGGCCAAACAGGAGGTTAAAGGCACTGACTCTCCAAGTCGGGAGAGTGTTAGTAAAACGTCTGGAATGTTGCACCCGAGTACCAGGGGACGAGAACGGAGACATATTTGAACACGTCTCCCGATCACACGATTGATCATATTCTGGGTTCCACATGCATGTTTTAGCTGAAGGAAGAATCCCTTAAACCTGGAGAGTTGAGACCCGTGGAATGGGTACCATGCAATATGACTTCAAAAGGTCTTCATTTGCTCACCGAACCTCTCCAATCCTATCACTGCTGCGTTTATGCCCCTGTACACACGCTTGATTCCCTTTCGGAGACATAGCAATCCATAGGTTTTAAGATACTTACTAGTCAGGTACATTCTTAGGCGTTTAATATGGGGTGTTGAGTCCATTTCGTTGAGCAAGGAGTAGCTCTTGTCTATTCCATATTTGGCTTAAGGAACTTACTCTGTGCTCATTTCAATCTCTGGTTTTATGCAGCACCCCAACTCACCTTTCCCCTTAAGCAAGCATAAGTTGGTTTTCTAAATTTGAGACCCTGTTCTGTTTTGTAATCCAGTTCCTGTGTAGCCAAGTTTACATTCCGTGTATTAGTGATATCTTATGATGTTTCTTTTTCTGTGTGACTTATTTCAGGTAGAATCATCATACCTGAATCCACTCATTATGCTGCTACGGGCCTGATGACATAGATGTCATTGCTGAGTGATATTGCATTGTACGTAAGTACCACAACTTCTTCATCCATTTTTCACTTTCTGCGATATTGAACTTGTACCATAAACGAGGTTCTTGTAAACAGAGCCGTCCCAAACTTTGGGGTGGCTGTGTCTTTTTGATTTTCATTTCCCTAAGCTAAAGGACCATAAGTGGAAGTGCCCTAGGCTCTGTTGCTTTGTTTTTTAGATGTTTCAGGAAACACCATACACTTCTCCCGAGTGGCTGTTGGCAATTTACATCCTGCCCATCAGCATAACAAGGCTCCCAGTTATCCATGGCCTGTCCTGCCTTTCTGGATTTTACACTTTTTTCAGATGGCCCTTTTGACCGGGGGGAAGTGAGACTTCATTGTAGTGCAGATTTCCTTTGCAAGCTTGCTTGGTTGGCCAAAAAGGGCGTATGCGTTTTTTCCTGAATATATTCAGGAAAAAACGCATACGCCCTTTTTGGCCAAGTGCATCATTGTGGACGTTCTGCCTCTTTTCCTATGCTTTAAATGCAATTCCAGTCTACCTCCTGAAATCGGTTTCCTGCAATTCTGCCCCGCTTTCAAGTCCTCTTGGCAGCCTTACTTCAGTATATTTTTGGACGATATCTGTCATTTATAGCTCTGCAGGTTTGTGAATTACAGTGCCCCTGAGCTCCTTTCTTCAACTCGCTTTCTTGTGAGCTGGCCGCAACACCGCAGGATTGCTTCAGGCCCTAATCTGGTTCCGGCACGGCACGCTGAGCCTTTGGTTAATTCCTATTCCTGGTGGGAAATGAGAGTTAAATTTGCCCGTCCAGACCCCTCCAGCTAGTCTCTCATTGGTTCTCCCTATTCCTGTTCATCTTCCACAGAAATTGCAAACTGGGCCAAACAGGAGGTTAAAGGCACTGACTCTCCAAGTCGGGAGAGTGTTAGTAAAGCGGCTGGAATGTTGCACCCGAGTACCAGGGCACGAGAACGGAGACGTATTTGAACACGTCTCCCGATCACACGGTTGATCATACTCTGGGTTCCACATGCATGTTTTAGCTGAAGGAAGAATCCCTTAAACCTGGAGAGTTGAGACCCGTGGAATGGGTCCCATGCAATATGACTTCAAAGGGTCTTCATTTGCTCACCGAACCTCTCCAATCCTATCACTGCTGCGTTTATGCCCCTGTACACACGCTTGATTCCCTTTCGGAGACATAGCAATCCATAGGTTTTAAGATACTTACTAGTCAGGTACATTCTTAGGCGTTTATTATGGGGCGTTGAGTCCATTTCGTTGAGCAAGGAGTAGCTCTTGTCTATTCCATATTTGGCTTAAGGAACTTACTCTGTGCTCATTTCAATCTCTGGTTTTATGCAGCACCCCAACTCACCTTTCCCCTTAAGCAAGCATAAGTTGGTTTTCTAAATTTGAGACCCTGTTCTGTTTTGTAATCCAGTTCCTGTGTAGCCAAGTTTACATTCCGTGTATTAGTGATATCTTATGATGTTTCTTTTTCTGCGTGAATTATTTCAGTTAGAATCATCATACCTGAATCCACTCATTATGCTGCTACGGGCCTGATGACATAGATGTCAGTGCTGAGTGATATTGCATTGTACGTAAGTACCACAACTTCTTCATCCATTTTTCACTTTCTGCGATATTGAACTTGTACCGTAAACGAGGTTCTTGTAAACAGAGCCGTCCCAAACTTTGGGGTGGCTGTGTCTTTTTGATTTTCATTTCCCTAAGCTAAAGGACCATAAGTGGAAGTGCCCTAGGCTCTGTTGCTTTGTTTTTTAGATGTTTCAGGAAACACCATACACTTCTCCCGAGTGGCTGTTGGCAATTTACATCCCGCCCATCAGCATAACAAGGCTCCCAGTTCTCCATGGCCTGTCCTGCCTTTCTGGATTTTACACTTTTTTCAGATGGCCCTTTTGACCGGGGGGAAGTGAGACTTCCTTGTAGTGCAGGTTTCCTTTGCAAGCTTGCTTGGTTGGCCAAAAAGGGCGTATGCGTTTTTTCCTGAATATATTCAGGAAAAAACGCATACGCCCTTTTTGGCCAAGTGCATCATTGTGGACGTTCTGCCTCTTTTCCTATGCTTTCAATGCAATTCCAGTCTACCTCCTGAAATCGGTTTCCTGCAATTCTGCCCCGCTTTTAAGTCCTCTTGGCAGCCTTACTTCAGTATATTTTTGGACGATAGCTGTCATTTATAACTCTGCAGGTTTGTGAATTACAGTGCCCCTGAGCTCCTTTCTTCAACTCGCTTTCTTGTGAGCTGGCCGCAACACCACAGGATTGCTTCAGGCCCTAATCTGGTTCTGGCACGGCACGCTGAGCCTTTGGTTAATTCCACTTCCTGGTGGGAAATGAGAGTTAAATTTGCCCGTCCAGACACCTCCAGCTAGTCTCTTATTGGTTCTCCCTATTCCTGTTCATCTTCCGCAGAAATTGCAAACTGGGCCAAACAGGAGGTTAAAGGCACTGACTCTCCAAGTCGGGAGAGTGTTAGTAAAACGTCTGGAATGTTGCACCCGAGTACCAGGGGACGAGAACGGAGACATATTTGAACACGTCTCCCGATCACACGATTGATCATATTCTGGGTTCCACATGCATGTTTTAGCTGAAGGAAGAATCCCTTAAACCTGGAGAGTTGAGACCCGTGGAATGGGTACCATGCAATATGACTTCAAAAGGTCTTCATTTGCTCACCGAACCTCTCCAATCCTATCACTGCTGCGTTTATGCCCCTGTACACACGCTTGATTCCCTTTCGGAGACATAGCAATCCATAGGTTTTAAGATACTTACTAGTCAGGTACATTCTTAGGCGTTTAATATGGGGTGTTGAGTCCATTTCGTTGAGCAAGGAGTAGCTCTTGTCTATTCCATATTTGGCTTAAGGAACTTACTCTGTGCTCATTTCAATCTCTGGTTTTATGCAGCACCCCAACTCACCTTTCCCCTTAAGCAAGCATAAGTTGGTTTTCTAAATTTGAGACCCTGTTCTGTTTTGTAATCCAGTTCCTGTGTAGCCAAGTTTACATTCCGTGTATTAGTGATATCTTATGATGTTTCTTTTTCTGTGTGACTTATTTCAGGTAGAATCATCATACCTGAATCCACTCATTATGCTGCTACGGGCCTGATGACATAGATGTCATTGCTGAGTGATATTGCATTGTACGTAAGTACCACAACTTCTTCATCCATTTTTCACTTTCTGCGATATTGAACTTGTACCATAAACGAGGTTCTTGTAAACAGAGCCGTCCCAAACTTTGGGGTGGCTGTGTCTTTTTGATTTTCATTTCCCTAAGCTAAAGGACCATAAGTGGAAGTGCCCTAGGCTCTGTTGCTTTGTTTTTTAGATGTTTCAGGAAACACCATACACTTCTCCCGAGTGGCTGTTGGCAATTTACATCCCGCCCATCAGCATAACAAGGCTCCCAGTTCTCCATGGCCTGTCCTGCCTTTCTGGATTTTACACTTTTTTCAGATGGCCCTTTTGACCGGGGGGAAGTGAGACTTCATTGTAGTGCAGATTTCCTTTGCAAGCTTGCTTGGTTGGCCAAAAAGGGCGTATGCGTTTTTTCCTGAATATATTCAGGAAAAAACGCATACGCCCTTTTTGGCCAAGTGCATCATTGTGGACGTTCTGCCTCTTTTCCTATGCTTTCAATGCAATTCCAGTCTACCTCCTGAAATCGGTTTCCTGCAATTCTGCCCCGCTTTCAAGTCCTCTTGGCAGCCTTACTTCAGTATATTTTTGGACGATATCTGTCATTTATAGCTCTGCAGGTTTGTGAATTACAGTGCCCCTGAGCTCCTTTCTTCAACTCGCTTTCTTGTGAGCTGGCCGCAACACCGCAGGATTGCTTCAGGCCCTAATCTCGTTCCGGCACGGCACGCTGAGCCTTTGGTTAATTCCTATTCCTGGTGGGAAATGAGAGTTAAATTTGCCCGTCCAGACCCCTCCAGCTAGTCTCTCATTGGTTCTCCCTATTCCTGTTCATCTTCCGCAGAAATTGCAAACTGGGCCAAACAGGAGGTTAAAGGCACTGACTCTCCAAGTCGGAAGAGTGTTAGTAAAGCGTCTGGAATGTTGCACCCGAGTACCAGGGGACGAGAACGGAGACGTATTTGAACACGTCTCCCGATCACACGGTTGATCATACTCTGGGTTCCACATGCATGTTTTAGCTGAAGGAAGAATCCCTTAAACCTGGAGAGTTGAGACCCGTGGAATGGGTACCATGCAATATGACTTCAAAGGGTCTTCATTTGCTCACCGAACCTCTCCAATCCTATCACTGCTGCGTTTATGCCCCTGTACACACGCTTGATTCCCTTTCGGAGACATAGCAATCCATAGGTTTTAAGATACTTACTAGTCAGGTACATTCTTAGGCGTTTAATATGGGGTGTTGAGTCCATTTCGTTGAGCAAGGAGTAGCTCTTGTCTATTCCATATTTGGCTTAAGGAACTTACTCTGTGCTCATTTCAATCTCTGGTTTTATGCGGCACCCCAACTCACCTTTCCCCTTAAGCAAGCATAAGTTGGTTTTCTAAATTTGAGACCCTGTTCTGTTTTGTAATCCAGTTCCTGTGTAGCCAAGTTTACATTCCGTGTATTAGTGATATCTTATGATGTTTCTTTTTCTGTGTGACTTATTTCAGGTAGAATCATCATACCTGAATCCACTCATTATGCTGCTACGGGCCTGATGACATAGATGTCATTGCTGAGTGATATTGCATTGTACGTAAGTACCACAACTTCTTCATCCATTTTTCACTTTCTGCGATATTGAACTTGTACCATAAACGAGGTTCTTGTAAACAGAGCCGTCCCAAACTTTGGGGTGGCTGTGTCTTTTTGATTTTCATTTCCCTAAGCTAAAGGACCATAAGTGGAAGTGCCCTAGGCTCTGTTGCTTTGTTTTTTAGATGTTTCAGGAAACACCATACACTTCTCCCGAGTGGCTGTTGGCAATTTACATCCCGCCCATCAGCATAACAAGGCTCCCAGTTCTCCATGGCCTGTCCTGCCTTTCTGGATTTTACACTTTTTTCAGATGGCCCTTTTGACCGGGGGGAAGTGAGACTTCATTGTAGTGCAGATTTCCTTTGCAAGCTTGCTTGGTTGGCCAAAAAGGGCGTATGCGTTTTTTCCTGAATATATTCAGGAAAAAACGCATACGCCCTTTTTGGCCAAGTGCATCATTGTGGACGTTCTGCCTCTTTTCCTATGCTTTCAATGCAATTCCAGTCTACCTCCTGAAATCGGTTTCCTGCAATTCTGCCCCGCTTTCAAGTCCTCTTGGCAGCCTTACTTCAGTATATTTTTGGACGATATCTGTCATTTATAGCTCTGCAGGTTTGTGAATTACAGTGCCCCTGAGCTCCTTTCTTCAACTCGCTTTCTTGTGAGCTGGCCGCAACACCGCAGGATTGCTTCAGGCCCTAATCTCGTTCCGGCACGGCACGCTGAGCCTTTGGTTAATTCCTATTCCTGGTGGGAAATGAGAGTTAAATTTGCCCGTCCAGACCCCTCCAGCTAGTCTCTCATTGGTTCTCCCTATTCCTGTTCATCTTCCGCAGAAATTGCAAACTGGGCCAAACAGGAGGTTAAAGGCACTGACTCTCCAAGTCGGAAGAGTGTTAGTAAAGCGTCTGGAATGTTGCACCCGAGTACCAGGGGACGAGAACGGAGACGTATTTGAACACGTCTCCCGATCACACGGTTGATCATACTCTGGGTTCCACATGCATGTTTTAGCTGAAGGAAGAATCCCTTAAACCTGGAGATTTGAGACCCGTGGAATGGGTACCATGCAATATGACTTCAAAGGGTCTTCATTTGCTCACCGAACCTCTCCAATCCTATCACTGCTGCGTTTATGCCCCTGTACACACGCTTGATTCCCTTTCGGAGACATAGCAATCCATAGGTTTTAAGATACTTACTAGTCAGGTACATTCTTAGGCGTTTAATATGGGGTGTTGAGTCCATTTCGTTGAGCAAGGAGTAGCTCTTGTCTATTCCATATTTGGCTTAAGGAACTTACTCTGTGCTCATTTCAATCTCTGGTTTTATGCAGCACCCCAACTCACCTTTCCCCTTAAGCAAGCATAAGTTGGTTTTCTAAATTTGAGACCCTGTTCTGTTTTGTAATCCAGTTCCTGTGTAGCCAAGTTTACATTCCGTGTATTAGTGATATCTTATGATGTTTCTTTTTCTGCGTGACTTATTTCAGGTAGAATCATCATACCTGAATCCACTCATTATGCTGCTACGGGCCTGATGACATAGATGTCAGTGCTGAGTGATATTGCATTGTACGTAAGTACCACAACTTCTTCATCCATTTTTCACTTTCTGCGATATTGAACTTGTACCGTAAACGAGGTTCTTGTAAACAGAGCTGTCCCAAACTTTGGGGTGGCTGTGTCTTTTTGATTTTCATTTCCCTAAGCTAAAGGACCATAAGTGGAAGTGCCCTAGGCTCTGTTGCTTTGTTTTTTAGATGTTTCAGGAAACACCATACACTTCTCCCGAGTGGCTGTTGGCAATTTACATCCCGCCCATCAGCATAACAAGGCTCCCAGTTCTCCATGGCCTGTCCTGCCTTTCTGGATTTTACACTTTTTTCAGATGGCCCTTTTGACCGGGGGGAAGTGAGACTTCATTGTAGTGCAGATTTCCTTTGCAAGCTTGCTTGGTTGGCCAAAAAGGGCGTATGCGTTTTTTCCTGAATATATTCAGGAAAAAACGCATACGCCCTTTTTGGCCAAGTGCATCATTGTGGACGTTCTGCCTCTTTTCCTATGCTTTCAATGCAATTCCAGTCTACCTCCTGAAATCGGTTTCCTGCAATTCTGCCCCGCTTTCAAGTCCTCTTGGCAGCCTTACTTCAGTATATTTTTGGACGATATCTGTCATTTATAGCTCTGCAGGTTTGTGAATTACAGTGTCCCTGAGCTCCTTTCTTCAACTCGCTTTCTTGTGAGCTGGCCGCAACACCGCAGGATTGCTTCAGGCCCTAATCTGGTTCCGGCACGGCACGCTGAGCCTTTGGTTAATTCCTATTCCTGGTGGGAAATGAGAGTTAAATTTGCCCGTCCAGACCCCTCCAGCTAGTCTCTCATTGGTTCTCCCTATTCCTGTTCATCTTCCGCAGAAATTGCAAACTGGGCCAAACAGGAGGTTAAAGGCACTGACTCTCCAAGTCGGAAGAGTGTTAGTAAAGCGTCTGGAATGTTGCACCCGAGTACCAGGGGACGAGAACGGAGACGTATTTGAACACGTCTCCCGATCACACGGTTGATCATACTCTGGGTTCCACATGCATGTTTTAGCTGAAGGAAGAATCCCTTAAACCTGGAGAGTTGAGACCCGTGGAATGGGTACCATGCAATATGACTTCAAAGGGTCTTCATTTGCTCACCGAACCTCTCCAATCCTATCACTGCTGCGTTTATGCCCCTGTACACACGCTTGATTCCCTTTCGGAGACATAGCAATCCATAGGTTTTAAGATACTTACTAGTCAGGTACATTCTTAGGCGTTTAATATGGGGTGTTGAGTCCATTTCGTTGAGCAAGGAGTAGCTCTTGTCTATTCCATATTTGGCTTAAGGAACTTACTCTGTGCTCATTTCAATCTCTGGTTTTATGCAGCACCCCAACTCACCTTTCCCCTTAAGCAAGCATAAGTTGGTTTTCTAAATTTGAGACCCTGTTCTGTTTTGTAATCCAGTTCCTGTGTAGCCAAGTTTACATTCCGTGTATTAGTGATATCTTATGATGTTTCTTTTTCTGCGTGACTTATTTCAGGTAGAATCATCATACCTAAATCCACTCATTATGCTGCTACGGGCCTGATGACATAGATGTCAGTGCTGAGTGATATTGCATTGTACGTAAGTACCACAACTTCTTCATCCATTTTTCACTTTCTGCGATATTGAACTTGTACCGTAAACGAGGTTCTTGTAAACAGAGCTGTCCCAAACTTTGGGGTGGCTGTGTCTTTTTGATTTTCATTTCCCTAAGCTAAAGGACCATAAGTGGAAGTGCCCTAGGCTCTGTTGCTTTGTTTTTTAGATGTTTCAGGAAACACCATACACTTCTCCCGAGTGGCTGTTGGCAATTTACATCCCGCCCATCAGCATAACAAGGCTCCCAGTTCTCCATGGCCTGTCCTGCCTTTCTGGATTTTACACTTTTTTCAGATGGCCCTTTTGACCGGGGGGAAGTGAGACTTCATTGTAGTGCAGATTTCCTTTGCAAGCTTGCTTGGTTGGCCAAAAAGGGCGTATGCGTTTTTTCCTGAATATATTCAGGAAAAAACGCATACGCCCTTTTTGGCCAAGTGCATCATTGTGGACGTTCTGCCTCTTTTCCTATGCTTTAAATGCAATTCCAGTCTACCTCCTGAAATCGGTTTCCTGCAATTGTGCCCCACTTTCAAGTCCTCTTGGCAGCCTTACTTCAGTATATTTTTGGACGATAGCTGTCATTTATAACTCTGCAGGTTTGTGAATTACAGTGCCCCTGAGCTCCTTTCTTCAACTCGCTTTCTTGTGAGCTGGCCGCAACACCACAGGATTGCTTCAGGCCCTAATCTGGTTCTGGCACGGAACGCTGAGCCTTTGGTTAATTCCTCTTCCTGGTGGGAAATGAGAGTTAAATTTGCCCGTCCAGACACCTCCAGCTAGTCTCTCATTGGTTCTCCCTATTCCTGTTCATCTTCCGCAGAAATTGCAAACTGGGCCAAACAGGAGGTTAAAGGCACCTACTCTCCAAGTCGGGAGAGTGTTAGTAAAGCGGCTGGAATGTTGCACCCGAGTACCAGGGGACGAGAACGGAGACGTATTTGAACACGTCTCCCGATCACACGGTTGATCATACTCTGTTCCACATGCATGTTTTAGCTGAAGGAAGAATCCCTTAAACCTGGAGAGTTGAGACCCGTGGAATGGGTACCATGCAATATGACTTCAAAGGGTCTTCATTTGCTCACCGAACCTCTCCAATCCTATCACTGCTGCGTTTATGCCCCTGTACACACGCTTGATTCCCTTTCGGAGACATAGCAATCCATAGGTTTTAAGATACTTACTAGTCAGGTACATTCTTAGGCGTTTAATATGGGGTGTTGAGTCCATTTCGTTGAGCAAGGAGTAGCTCTTGTCTATTCCATATTTGGCTTAAGGAACTTACTCTGTGCTCATTTCAATCTCTGGTTTTATGCAGCACCCCAACTCACCTTTCCCCTTAAGCAAGCATAAGTTGGTTTTCTAAATTTGAGACCCTGTTCTGTTTTGTAATCCAGTTCCTGTGTAGCCAAGTTTACATTCCGTGTATTAGTGATATCTTATGATGTTTCTCTTTGTGCGTGACTTATTTCAGGTAGAATCATCATACCTGAATCCACTCATTATGCTGCTACGGGCCTGATGACATAGATGTCAGTGCTGAGTGATATTGCATTGTACGTAAGTACCACAACTTCTTCATCCATTTTTCACTTTCTGCGATATTGAACTTGTACCGTAAACGAGGTTCTTGTAAACAGAGCCGTCCCAAACTTTGGGGTGGCTGTGTCTTTTTGATTTTCATTTCCCTAAGCTAAAGGACCATAATTGGAAGTGCCCTAGGCTCTGTTGCTTTGTTTTTTAGATGTTTCAGGAAACACCATACACTTCTCCCAAGTGGCTGTTGGCAATTTACATCCCGCCCATCAGCATAACAAGGCTCCCAGTTCTCCATGGCCTGTCCTGCCTTTCTGGATTTTACACTTTTTTCAGATGGCCCTTTTGACCGGGGGGAAGTGAGACTTCATTGTAGTGCAGATTTCCTTTGCAAGCTTGCTTGGTTGGCCAAAAAGGGCGTATGCGTTTTTTCCTGAATATATTCAGGAAAAAACGCATACGCCCTTTTTGGCCAAGTGCATCATTGTGGACGTTCTGCCTCTTTTCCTATGCTTTAAATGCAATTCCAGTCTACCTCCTGAAATCGGTTTCCTGCAATTCTGCCCCGCTTTCAAGTCCTCTTGGCAGCCTTACTTCAGTATATTTTTGGACGATAGCTGTCATTTATAACTCTGCAGGTTTGTGAATTACAGTGCCCCTGAGCTCCTTTCTTCAACTCGCTTTCTTGTGAGCTGGCCGCAACACCGCAGGATTGCTTCAGGCCCTAATCTGGTTCCGGCACGGCACGCTGAGCCTTTGGTTAATTCCTCTTCCTGGTGGGAAATGAGAGTTAAATTTGCCCGTCCAGACACCTCCAGCTAGTCTCTCATTGGTTCTCCCTATTCCTGTTCATCTTCCGCAGAAATTGCAAACTGGGCCAAACAGGAGGTTAAAGGCACTGACTCTCCAAGTCGGGAGAGTGTTAGTAAAGCGTCTGGAATGTTGCACCCGAGTACCAGGGGACGAGAACGGAGACATATTTGAACACGTCTCCCGATCACACGGTTGATCATACTCTGGGTTCCACATGCATGTTTTAGCTGAAGGAAGAATCCCTTAAACCTGGAGAGTTGAGACCCATGGAATGGGTACCATGCAATATGACTTCAAAGGGTCTTCATTTGCTCACCGAACATCTCCAATCCTATCACTGTTGCGTTTATGCCCCTGTACACAGGCTTGATTCCCTTTCGGAGACATAGCAATCCATAGGTTTTAAGATACTTACTAGTCAGGTACATTCTTAGGCGTTTAATATGGGGTGTTGAGTCCATTTCGTTGAGCAAGGAGTAGCTCTTGTCTATTCCATATTTGGCTTAAGGAACTTACTCTGTGCTCATTTCAATCTCTGGTTTTATGCAGCACCCCAACTCACCTTTCCCCTTAAGCAAGCATAAGTTGGTTTTCTAAATTTGAGACCCTGTTCTGTTTTGTAATCCAGATCCTGTGTAGCCAAGTTTACATTCCGTGTATTAGTGATATCTTATGATGTTTCTTTTTCTGCGTGACTTATTTCAGGTAGAATCATCATACCTGAATCCACTCATTATGCTGCTACGAGCCTGATGACATAGATGTCAGTGCTGAGTGATATTGCATTGTACGTAAGTACCACAACTTCTTCATCCATTTTTCACTTTCTGCGATATTGAACTTGTACCGTAAACGAGGTTCTTGTAAACAGAGCCGTCCCAAACTTTGGGGTGGCTGTGTCTTTTTGAATTTCATTTCCCTAAGCTAAAGGACCATAAGTGGAAGTGCCCTAGGCTCTGTTGCTTTGTTTTTTAGATGTTTCAGGAAACACCATACACTTCTCCCGAGTGGCTGTTGGCAATTTACATCCCGCCCATCAGCATAACAAGGCTCCCAGTTCTCCATGGCCTGTCCTGCCTTTCTGGATTTTACACTTTATTCAGATGGCCCTTTTGACCGGGGGGAAGTGAGACTTCATTGTAGTGCAGATTTCCTTTGCAAGCTTGCTTGGTTGGCCAAAAAGGGCGTATGCGTTTTTTCCTGAATATATTCAGGAAAAAACGCATACGCCCTTTTTGGCCAAGTGCATCATTGTGGACGTTCTGCCTCTTTTCCTATGCTTTAAATGCCATTCCAGTCTACCTCCTGAAATCGGTTTCCTGCAATTCTGCCCCACTTTCAAGTCCTCTTGGCAGCCTTACTTCAGTATATTTTTGGACGATAGCTGTCATTTATAACTCTGCAGGTTTGTGAATTACAGTGCCCCTGAGCTCCTTTCTTCAACTCGCTTTCTTGGGAGCTGGCCGCAACACCGCAGGATTGCTTCAGGCCCTAATCTGGTTCTGGCACGGAACGCTGAGCCTTTGGTTAATTCCTCTTCCTGGTGGGAAATGAGAGTTAAATTTGCCCGTCCAGACACCTCCAGCTAGTCTCTCATTGGTTCTCCCTATTCCTGTTCATCTTCCGCAGAAATTGCAAACTGGGCCAAACAGGAGGTTAAAGGCACCTACTCTCCAAGTCGGGAGAGTGTTAGTAAAGCGGCTGGAATGTTGCACCCGAGTACCAGGGGACGAGAACGGAGACGTATTTGAACACGTCTCCCGATCACACGGTTGATCATACTCTGGGTTCCACATGTATGTTTTAGCTGAAGGAAGAATCCCTTAAACCTGGAGAGTTGAGACCCGTGGAATGGGTACCATGCAATATGACTTCAAAGGGTCTTCATTTGCTCACCGAACATCTCCAATCCTATCACTGCTGCGTTTATGCCCCTGTACACACGCTTGATTCCCTTTCGGAGACATAGCAATCCATAGGTTTTAAGATACTTACTAGTCAGGTACATTCTTAGGCGTTTAATATGGGGTGTTGAGTCCATTTCGTTGAGCAAGGAGTAGCTCTTGTCTATTCCATATTTGGCTTAAGGAACTTACTCTGTGCTCATTTCAATCTCTGGTTTTATGCAGCACCCCAACTCACCTTTCCCCTTAAGCAAGCATAAGTTGGTTTTCTAAATTTGAGACCCTGTTCTGTTTTGTAATCCAGTTCCTGTGTAGCCAAGTTTACATTCCGTGTATTAGTGATATCTTATGATGTTTCTTTTTCTGCGTGACTTATTTCAGGTAGAATCATCATACCTGAATCCACTCATTATGCTGCTACGGGCCTGATGACAAGATGTCAGTGCTGAGTGATATTGCATTGTACGTAAGTACCACAACTTCTTCATCCATTTTTCACTTTCTGCGATATTGAACTTGTACCGTAAACGAGGTTCTTGTAAACAGAGCCGTCCCAAACTTTGGGGTGGCTGTGTCTTTTTGATTTTCATTTCCCTAAGCTAAAGGACCATAATTGGAAGTGCCCTAGGCTCTGTTGCTTTGTTTTTTAGATGTTTCAGGAAACACCATACACTTCTCCCGAGTGGCTGTTGGCAATTTACATCCCGCCCATCAGCATAACAAGGCTCCCAGTTCTCCATGGCCTGTCCTGCCTTTCTGGATTTTACACTTTTTTCAGATGGCCCTTTTGACCGGGGGGAAGTGAGACTTCATTGTAGTGCAGATTTCCTTTGCAAGCTTGCTTGGTTGGCCAAAAAGGGCGTATGCGTTTTTTCCTGAATATATTCAGGAAAAAACGCATACGCCCTTTTTGGCCAAGTGCATCATTGTGGACGTTCTGCCTCTTTTCCTATGCTTTCAATGCAATTCCAGTCTACCTCCTGAAATCGGTTTCCTTCAATTCTGCCCCGCTTTCAAGTCCTCTTGGCAGCCTTACTTCAGTATATTTTTGGACGATAGCTGTCATTTATAACTCTGCAGGTTTGTGAATTACAGTGCCCCTGAGCTCCTTTCTTCAACTCGCTTTCTTGTGAGCTGGCCGCAACACCGCAGGATTGCTTCAGGCCCTAATCTGGTTCCGGCACGGCACGCTGAGCCTTTGGTTAATTCCTCTTCCTGGTGGGAAATGAGAGTTAAATTTGCCCGTCCAGACACCTCCAGCTAGTCTCTCATTGGTTCTCCCTATTCCTGTTCATCTTCCGCAGAAATTGCAAACTGGGCCAAACAGGAGGTTAAAGGCACTGACTCTCCAAGTCGGGAGAGTGTTAGTAAAGCGTCTGGAATGTTGCACCCGAGTACCAGGGGACGAGAACGGAGACGTATTTGAACACGTCTCCCGATCACACGGTTGATCATACTCTGGGTTCCACATGCATGTTTTAGCTGAAGGAAGAATCCCTTAAACCTGGAGAGTTGAGACCCGTGGAATGGGTACCATGCAATATGACTTCAAAGGGTCTTCATTTGCTCACCGAACCTCTCCAATCCTATCACTGCTGCGTTTATGCCCCTGTACACACGCTTGATTCCCTTTCGGAGACATAGCAATCCATAGGTTTTAAGATACTTACTAGTCAGGTACATTCTTAGGCGTTTAATATGGGGTGTTGAGTCCATTTCGTTGAGCAAGGAGTAGCTCTTGTCTATTCCATATTTGGCTTAAGGAACTTACTCTGTGCTCATTTCAATCTCTGGTTTTATGCAGCATCCCAACTCACCTTTCCCCTTAAGCAAGCATAAGTTGGTTTTCTAAATTTGAGACCCTGTTCTGTTTTGTAATCCAGTTCCTGTGTAGCCAAGTTTACATTCCGTGTATTAGTGATATCTTATGATGTTTCTTTTTCTGCGTGACTTATTTCAGTTAGAATCATCATACCTGAATCCACTCATTATGCTGCTACGGGCCTGATGACAAGATGTCAGTGCTGAGTGATATTGCATTGTACGTAAGTACCACAACTTCTTCATCCATTTTTCACTTTCTGCGATATTGAACTTGTACCGTAAACGAGGTTCTTGTAAACAGAGCCGTCCCAAACTTTGGGGTGGCTGTGTCTTTTTGATTTTCATTTCCCTAAGCTAAAGGACCATAAGTGGAAGTGCCCTAGGCTCTGTTGCTTTGTTTTTTAGATGTTTCAGGAAACACCATACACTTCTCCCGAGTGGCTTTTGGCAATTTACATCCCGCCCATCAGCATAACAAGGCTCCCAGTTCTCCATGGCCTGTCCTGCCTTTCTGGATTTTACACTTTTTTCAGATGGCCCTTTTGACCGGGGGGAAGTGAGACTTCATTGTAGTGCAGATTTCCTTTGCAAGCTTGCTTGGTTGGCCAAAAAGGGCGTATGCGTTTTTTCCTGAATATATTCAGGAAAAAACGCATACGCCCTTTTTGGCCAAGTGCATCATTGTGGACGTTCTGCCTCTTTTCCTATGCTTTCAATGCAATTCCAGTCTACCTCCTGAAATCGGTTTCCTGCAATTCTGCCCCGCTTTTAAGTCCTCTTGGCAGCCTTACTTCAGTATATTTTTGGACGATAGCTGTCATTTATAACTCTGCAGGTTTGTGAATTACAGTGCCCCTGAGCTCCTTTCTTCAACTCGCTTTCTTGTGAGCTGGCCGCAACACCGCAGGATTGCTTCAGGCCCTAATCTGGTTCTGGCACGGCACGCTGAGCCTTTGGTTAATTCCACTTCCTGGTGGGAAATGAGAGTTAAATTTGCCCGTCCAGACACCTCCAGCTAGTCTCTTATTGGTTCTCCCTATTCCTGTTCATCTTCCGCAGAAATTGCAAACTGGGCCAAACAGGAGGTTAAAGGCACTGACTCTCCAAGTCGGGAGAGTGTTAGTAAAACGTCTGGAATGTTGCACCCGAGTACCAGGGGACGAGAACGGAGACATATTTGAACACGTCTCCCGATCACACGATTGATCATATTCTGGGTTCCACATGCATGTTTTAGCTGAAGGAAGAATCCCTTAAACCTGGAGAGTTGAGACCCGTGGAATGGGTACCATGCAATATGACTTCAAAAGGTCTTCATTTGCTCACCGAACCTCTCCAATCCTATCACTGCTGCGTTTATGCCCCTGTACACACGCTTGATTCCCTTTCGGAGACATAGCAATCCATAGGTTTTAAGATACTTACTAGTCAGGTACATTCTTAGGCGTTTAATATGGGGTGTTGAGTCCATTTCGTTGAGCAAGGAGTAGCTCTTGTCTATTCCATATTTGGCTTAAGGAACTTACTCTGTGCTCATTTCAATCTCTGGTTTTATGCAGCACCCCAACTCACCTTTCCCCTTAAGCAAGCATAAGTTGGTTTTCTAAATTTGAGACCCTGTTCTGTTTTGTAATCCAGTTCCTGTGTAGCCAAGTTTACATTCCGTGTATTAGTGATATCTTATGATGTTTCTTTTTCTGTGTGACTTATTTCAGGTAGAATCATCATACCTGAATCCACTCATTATGCTGCTACGGGCCTGATGACATAGATGTCATTGCTGAGTGATATTGCATTGTACGTAAGTACCACAACTTCTTCATCCATTTTTCACTTTCTGCGATATTGAACTTGTACCATAAACGAGGTTCTTGTAAACAGAGCCGTCCCAAACTTTGGGGTGGCTGTGTCTTTTTGATTTTCATTTCCCTAAGCTAAAGGACCATAAGTGGAAGTGCCCTAGGCTCTGTTGCTTTGTTTTTTAGATGTTTCAGGAAACACCATACACTTCTCCCGAGTGGCTGTTGGCAATTTACATCCCGCCCATCAGCATAACAAGGCTCCCAGTTCTCCATGGCCTGTCCTGCCTTTCTGGATTTTACACTTTTTTCAGATGGCCCTTTTGACCGGGGGGAAGTGAGACTTCATTGTAGTGCAGATTTCCTTTGCAAGCTTGCTTGGTTGGCCAAAAAGGGCGTATGCGTTTTTTCCTGAATATATTCAGGAAAAAACGCATACGCCCTTTTTGGCCAAGTGCATCATTGTGGACGTTCTGCCTCTTTTCCTATGCTTTCAATGCAATTCCAGTCTACCTCCTGAAATCGGTTTCCTGCAATTCTGCCCCGCTTTCAAGTCCTCTTGGCAGCCTTACTTCAGTATATTTTTGGACGATATCTGTCATTTATAGCTCTGCAGGTTTGTGAATTACAGTGCCCCTGAGCTCCTTTCTTCAACTCGCTTTCTTGTGAGCTGGCCGCAACACCGCAGGATTGCTTCAGGCCCTAATCTCGTTCCGGCACGGCACGCTGAGCCTTTGGTTAATTCCTATTCCTGGTGGGAAATGAGAGTTAAATTTGCCCGTCCAGACCCCTCCAGCTAGTCTCTCATTGGTTCTCCCTATTCCTGTTCATCTTCCGCAGAAATTGCAAACTGGGCCAAACAGGAGGTTAAAGGCACTGACTCTCCAAGTCGGAAGAGTGTTAGTAAAGCGTCTGGAATGTTGCACCCGAGTACCAGGGGACGAGAACGGAGACGTATTTGAACACGTCTCCCGATCACACGGTTGATCATACTCTGGGTTCCACATGCATGTTTTAGCTGAAGGAAGAATCCCTTAAACCTGGAGAGTTGAGACCCGTGGAATGGGTACCATGCAATATGACTTCAAAGGGTCTTCATTTGCTCACCGAACCTCTCCAATCCTATCACTGCTGCGTTTATGCCCCTGTACACACGCTTGATTCCCTTTCGGAGACATAGCAATCCATAGGTTTTAAGATACTTACTAGTCAGGTACATTCTTAGGCGTTTAATATGGGGTGTTGAGTCCATTTCGTTGAGCAAGGAGTAGCTCTTGTCTATTCCATATTTGGCTTAAGGAACTTACTCTGTGCTCATTTCAATCTCTGGTTTTATGCGGCACCCCAACTCACCTTTCCCCTTAAGCAAGCATAAGTTGGTTTTCTAAATTTGAGACCCTGTTCTGTTTTGTAATCCAGTTCCTGTGTAGCCAAGTTTACATTCCGTGTATTAGTGATATCTTATGATGTTTCTTTTTCTGTGTGACTTATTTCAGGTAGAATCATCATACCTGAATCCACTCATTATGCTGCTACGGGCCTGATGACATAGATGTCATTGCTGAGTGATATTGCATTGTACGTAAGTACCACAACTTCTTCATCCATTTTTCACTTTCTGCGATATTGAACTTGTACCATAAACGAGGTTCTTGTAAACAGAGCCGTCCCAAACTTTGGGGTGGCTGTGTCTTTTTGATTTTCATTTCCCTAAGCTAAAGGACCATAAGTGGAAGTGCCCTAGGCTCTGTTGCTTTGTTTTTTAGATGTTTCAGGAAACACCATACACTTCTCCCGAGTGGCTGTTGGCAATTTACATCCCGCCCATCAGCATAACAAGGCTCCCAGTTCTCCATGGCCTGTCCTGCCTTTCTGGATTTTACACTTTTTTCAGATGGCCCTTTTGACCGGGGGGAAGTGAGACTTCATTGTAGTGCAGATTTCCTTTGCAAGCTTGCTTGGTTGGCCAAAAAGGGCGTATGCGTTTTTTCCTGAATATATTCAGGAAAAAACGCATACGCCCTTTTTGGCCAAGTGCATCATTGTGGACGTTCTGCCTCTTTTCCTATGCTTTCAATGCAATTCCAGTCTACCTCCTGAAATCGGTTTCCTGCAATTCTGCCCCGCTTTCAAGTCCTCTTGGCAGCCTTACTTCAGTATATTTTTGGACGATATCTGTCATTTATAGCTCTGCAGGTTTGTGAATTACAGTGCCCCTGAGCTCCTTTCTTCAACTCGCTTTCTTATGAGCTGGCCGCAACACCGCAGGATTGCTTCAGGCCCTAATCTCGTTCCGGCACGGCACGCTGAGCCTTTGGTTAATTCCTATTCCTGGTGGGAAATGAGAGTTAAATTTGCCCGTCCAGACCCCTCCAGCTAGTCTCTCATTGGTTCTCCCTATTCCTGTTCATCTTCCGCAGAAATTGCAAACTGGGCCAAACAGGAGGTTAAAGGCACTGACTCTCCAAGTCGGAAGAGTGTTAGTAAAGCGTCTGGAATGTTGCACCCGAGTACCAGGGGACGAGAACGGAGACGTATTTGAACACGTCTCCCGATCACACGGTTGATCATACTCTGGGTTCCACATGCATGTTTTAGCTGAAGGAAGAATCCCTTAAACCTGGAGAGTTGAGACCCGTGGAATGGGTACCATGCAATATGACTTCAAAGGGTCTTCATTTGCTCACCGAACCTCTCCAATCCTATCACTGCTGCGTTTATGCCCCTGTACACACGCTTGATTCCCTTTCGGAGACATAGCAATCCATAGGTTTTAAGATACTTACTAGTCAGGTACATTCTTAGGCGTTTAATATGGGGTGTTGAGTCCATTTCGTTGAGCAAGGAGTAGCTCTTGTCTATTCCATATTTGGCTTAAGGAACTTACTCTGTGCTCATTTCAATCTCTGGTTTTATGCAGCACCCCAACTCACCTTTCCCCTTAAGCAAGCATAAGTTGGTTTTCTAAATTTGAGACCCTGTTCTGTTTTGTAATCCAGTTCCTGTGTAGCCAAGTTTACATTCCGTGTATTAGTGATATCTTATGATGTTTCTTTTTCTGCGTGACTTATTTCAGGTAGAATCATCATACCTGAATCCACTCATTATGCTGCTACGGGCCTGATGACATAGATGTCAGTGCTGAGTGATATTGCATTGTACGTAAGTACCACAACTTCTTCATCCATTTTTCACTTTCTGCGATATTGAACTTGTACCGTAAACGAGGTTCTTGTAAACAGAGCTGTCCCAAACTTTGGGGTGGCTGTGTCTTTTTGATTTTCATTTCCCTAAGCTAAAGGACCATAAGTGGAAGTGCCCTAGGCTCTGTTGCTTTGTTTTTTAGATGTTTCAGGAAACACCATACACTTCTCCCGAGTGGCTGTTGGCAATTTACATCCCGCCCATCAGCATAACAAGGCTCCCAGTTCTCCATGGCCTGTCCTGCCTTTCTGGATTTTACACTTTTTTCAGATGGCCCTTTTGACCGGGGGGAAGTGAGACTTCATTGTAGTGCAGATTTCCTTTGCAAGCTTGCTTGGTTGGCCAAAAAGGGCGTATGCGTTTTTTCCTGAATATATTCAGGAAAAAACGCATACGCCCTTTTTGGCCAAGTGCATCATTGTGGACGTTCTGCCTCTTTTCCTATGCTTTCAATGCAATTCCAGTCTACCTCCTGAAATCGGTTTCCTGCAATTCTGCCCCGCTTTCAAGTCCTCTTGGCAGCCTTACTTCAGTATATTTTTGGACGATATCTGTCATTTATAGCTCTGCAGGTTTGTGAATTACAGTGCCCCTGAGCTCCTTTCTTCAACTCGCTTTCTTGTGAGCTGGCCGCAACACCGCAGGATTGCTTCAGGCCCTAATCTGGTTCCGGCACGGCACGCTGAGCCTTTGGTTAATTCCTATTCCTGGTGGGAAATGAGAGTTAAATTTGCCCGTCCAGACCCCTCCAGCTAGTCTCTCATTGGTTCTCCCTATTCCTGTTCATCTTCCGCAGAAATTGCAAACTGGGCCAAACAGGAGGTTAAAGGCACTGACTCTCCAAGTCGGAAGAGTGTTAGTAAAGCGTCTGGAATGTTGCACCCGAGTACCAGGGGACGAGAACGGAGACGTATTTGAACACGTCTCCCGATCACACGGTTGATCATACTCTGGGTTCCACATGCATGTTTTAGCTGAAGGAAGAATCCCTTAAACCTGGAGAGTTGAGACCCGTGGAATGGGTACCATGCAATATGACTTCAAAGGGTCTTCATTTGCTCACCGAACCTCTCCAATCCTATCACTGCTGCGTTTATGCCCCTGTACACACGCTTGATTCCCTTTCGGAGACATAGCAATCCATAGGTTTTAAGATACTTACTAGTCAGGTACATTCTTAGGCGTTTAATATGGGGTGTTGAGTCCATTTCGTTGAGCAAGGAGTAGCTCTTGTCTATTCCATATTTGGCTTAAGGAACTTACTCTGTGCTCATTTCAATCTCTGGTTTTATGCAGCACCCCAACTCACCTTTCCCCTTAAGCAAGCATAAGTTGGTTTTCTAAATTTGAGACCCTGTTCTGTTTTGTAATCCAGTTCCTGTGTAGCCAAGTTTACATTCCGTGTATTAGTGATATCTTATGATGTTTCTTTTTCTGCGTGACTTATTTCAGGTAGAATCATCATACCTGAATCCACTCATTATGCTGCTACGGGCCTGATGACATAGATGTCAGTGCTGAGTGATATTGCATTGTACGTAAGTACCACAACTTCTTCATCCATTTTTCACTTTCTGCGATATTGAACTTGTACCGTAAACGAGGTTCTTGTAAACAGAGCTGTCCCAAACTTTGGGGTGGCTGTGTCTTTTTGATTTTCATTTCCCTAAGCTAAAGGACCATAAGTGGAAGTGCCCTAGGCTCTGTTGCTTTGTTTTTTAGATGTTTCAGGAAACACCATACACTTCTCCCGAGTGGCTGTTGGCAATTTACATCCCGCCCATCAGCATAACAAGGCTCCCAGTTCTCCATGGCCTGTCCTGCCTTTCTGGATTTTACACTTTTTTCAGATGGCCCTTTTGACCGGGGGGAAGTGAGACTTCATTGTAGTGCAGATTTCCTTTGCAAGCTTGCTTGGTTGGCCAAAAAGGGCGTATGCGTTTTTTCCTGAATATATTCAGGAAAAAACGCATACGCCCTTTTTGGCCAAGTGCATCATTGTGGACGTTCTGCCTCTTTTCCTATGCTTTAAATGCAATTCCAGTCTACCTCCTGAAATCGGTTTCCTGCAATTGTGCCCCACTTTCAAGTCCTCTTGGCAGCCTTACTTCAGTATATTTTTGGACGATAGCTGTCATTTATAACTCTGCAGGTTTGTGAATTACAGTGCCCCTGAGCTCCTTTCTTCAACTCGCTTTCTTGTGAGCTGGCCGCAACACCACAGGATTGCTTCAGGCCCTAATCTGGTTCTGGCACGGAACGCTGAGCCTTTGGTTAATTCCTCTTCCTGGTGGGAAATGAGAGTTAAATTTGCCCGTCCAGACACCTCCAGCTAGTCTCTCATTGGTTCTCCCTATTCCTGTTCATCTTCCGCAGAAATTGCAAACTGGGCCAAACAGGAGGTTAAAGGCACCTACTCTCCAAGTCGGGAGAGTGTTAGTAAAGCGGCTGGAATGTTGCACCCGAGTACCAGGGGACGAGAACGGAGACGTATTTGAACACGTCTCCCGATCACACGGTTGATCATACTCTGGGTTCCACATGTATGTTTTAGCTGAAGGAAGAATCCCTTAAACCTGGAGAGTTGAGACCCGTGGAATGGGTACCATGCAATATGACTTCAAAGGGTCTTCATTTGCTCACCGAACATCTCCAATCCTATCACTGCTGCGTTTATGCCCCTGTACACACGCTTGATTCCCTTTCGGAGACATAGCAATCCATAGGTTTTAAGATACTTACTAGTCAGGTACATTCTTAGGCGTTTAATATGGGGTGTTGAGTCCATTTCGTTGAGCAAGGAGTAGCTCTTGTCTATTCCATATTTGGCTTAAGGAACTTACTCTGTGCTCATTTCAATCTCTGGTTTTATGCAGCACCCCAACTCACCTTTCCCCTTAAGCAAGCATAAGTTGGTTTTCTAAATTTGAGACCCTGTTCTGTTTTGTAATCCAGTTCCTGTGTAGCCAAGTTTACATTCCGTGTATTAGTGATATCTTATGATGTTTCTTTTTCTGCGTGACTTATTTCAGGTAGAATCATCATACCTGAATCCACTCATTATGCTGCTACGAGCCTGATGACATAGATGTCAGTGCTGAGTGATATTGCATTGTACGTAAGTACCACAACTTCTTCATCCATTTTTCACTTTCTGCGATATTGAACTTGTACCGTAAACGAGGTTCTTGTAAACAGAGCCGTCCCAAACTTTGGGGTGGCTGTGTCTTTTTGATTTTCATTTCCCTAAGCTAAAGGACCATAAGTGGAAGTGCCCTAGGCTCTGTTGCTTTGTTTTTTAGATGTTTCAGGAAACACCATACACTTCTCCCGAGTGGCTGTTGGCAATTTACATCCCGCCCATCAGCATAACAAGGCTCCCAGTTCTCCATGGCCTGTCCTGCCTTTCTGGATTTTACACTTTTTTCAGATGGCCCTTTTGACCGGGGGGAAGTGAGACTTCATTGTAGTGCAGATTTCCTTTGCAAGCTTGCTTGGTTGGCCAAAAAGGGCGTATGCGTTTTTTCCTGAATATATTCAGGAAAAAACGCATACGCCCTTTTTGGCCAAGTGCATCATTGTGGACGTTCTGCCTCTTTTCCTATGCTTTAAATGCCATTCCAGTCTACCTCCTGAAATCGGTTTCCTGCAATTCTGCCCCGCTTTCAAGTCCTCTTGGCAGCCTTACTTCAGTATATTTTTGGACGATAGCTGTCATTTATAACTCTGCAGGTTTGTGAATTACAGTGCCCCTGAGCTCCTTTCTTCAACTCGCTTTCTTGTGAGCTGGCCGCAACACCACAGGATTGCTTCAGGCCCTAATCTGGTTCCGGCACGGAACGCTGAGCCTTTGGTTAATTCCTCTTCCTGGTGCGAAATGAGAGTTAAATTTGCCCGTCCAGACACCTCCAGCTAGTCTCTCATTGGTTCTCCCTATTCCTGTTCATCTTCCGCAGAAATTGCAAACTGGTCCAAACAGGAGGTTAAAGGCACTGACTCTCCAAGTCGGGAGAGTGTTAGTAAAGCGTCTGGAATGTTGCACACGAGTACCAGGGGACGAGAACGGAGACATATTTGAACACGTCTCCCGATCACACGGTTGATCATACTCTGGGTTCCACATGCATGTTTTAGCTGAAGGAAGAATCCCTTAAACCTGGAGAGTTGAGACCCGTGGAATGGGTACCATGCAATATGACTTCAAAGGGTCTTCATTTGCTCACCGAACCTCTCCAATCCTATCACTGCTGCGTTTATGCCCCTGTACACACGCTTGATTCCCTTTCGGAGACATAGCAATCCATAGGTTTTAAGATACTTACTAGTCAGGTACATTCTTAGGCGTTTAATATGGGGTGTTGAGTCCATTTCGTTGAGCAAGGAGTAGCTCTTGTCTATTCCATATTTGGCTTAAGGAACTTACTCTGTGCTCATTTCAATCTCTGGTTTTATGCAGCACCCCAACTCACCTTTCCCCTTAAGCAAGCATAAGTTGGTTTTCTAAATTTGAGACCCTGTTCTGTTTTGTAATCCAGTTCCTGTGTAGCCAAGTTTACATTCCGTGTATTAGTGATATCTTATGATGTTTCTTTTTCTGCGTGACTTATTTCAGGTAGAATCATCATACCTGAATCCACTCATTATGCTGCTACGGGCCTGATGACAAGATGTCAGTGCTGAGTGATATTGCATTGTACGTAAGTACCACAACTTCTTCATCCATTTTTCACTTTCTGCGATATTGAACTTGTACCGTAAACGAGGTTCTTGTAAACAGAGCCGTCCCAAACTTTGGGGTGGCTGTGTCTTTTTGATTTTCATTTCCCTAAGCTAAAGGACCATAATTGGAAGTGCCCTAGGCTCTGTTGCTTTGTTTTTTAGATGTTTCAGGAAACACCATACACTTCTCCCGAGTGGCTGTTGGCAATTTACATCCCGCCCATCAGCATAACAAGGCTCCCAGTTCTCCATGGCCTGTCCTGCCTTTCTGGATTTTACACTTTTTTCAGATGGCCCTTTTGACCGGGGGGAAGTGAGACTTCATTGTAGTGCAGATTTCCTTTGCAAGCTTGCTTGGTTGGCCAAAAAGGGCGTATGCGTTTTTTCCTGAATATATTCAGGAAAAAACGCATACGCCCTTTTTGGCCAAGTGCATCATTGTGGACGTTCTGCCTCTTTTCCTATGCTTTCAATGCAATTCCAGTCTACCTCCTGAAATCGGTTTCCTTCAATTCTGCCCCGCTTTCAAGTCCTCTTGGCAGCCTTACTTCAGTATATTTTTGGACGATAGCTGTCATTTATAACTCTGCAGGTTTGTGAATTACAGTGCCCCTGAGCTCCTTTCTTCAACTCGCTTTCTTGTGAGCTGGCCGCAACACCGCAGGATTGCTTCAGGCCCTAATCTGGTTCCGGCACGGCACGCTGAGCCTTTGGTTAATTCCTCTTCCTGGTGGGAAATGAGAGTTAAATTTGCCCGTCCAGACACCTCCAGCTAGTCTCTCATTGGTTCTCCCTATTCCTGTTCATCTTCTGCAGAAATTGCAAACTGGGCCAAACAGGAGGTTAAAGGCACTGACTCTCCAAGTCGGGAGAGTGTTAGTAAAGCGTCTGGAATGTTGCACCCGAGTACCAGGGGACGAGAACGGAGACATATTTGAACACGTCTCCCGATCACACGGTTGATCATACTCTGGGTTCCACATGCATGTTTTAGCTGAAGGAAGAATCCCTTAAACCTGGAGAGTTGAGACCCGTGGAATGGGTACCATGCAATATGACTTCAAAGGGTCTTCATTTGCTCACCGAACCTCTCCAATCCTATCACTGCTGCGTTTATGCCCCTGTACACACGCTTGATTCCCTTTCGGAGACATAGCAATCCATAGGTTTTAAGATACTTACTAGTCAGGTACATTCTTAGGCGTTTAATATGGGGTGTTGAGTCCATTTGGTTGAGCAAGGAGTAGCTCTTGTCTATTCCATATTTGGCTTAAGGAACTTACTCTGTGCTCATTTCAATCTCTGGTTTTATGCAGCACCCCAACTCACCTTTCCCCTTAAGCAAGCATAAGTTGGTTTTCTAAATTTGAGACCCTGTTCTGTTTTGTAATCCAGTTCCTGTGTAGCCAAGTTTACATTCCGTGTATTAGTGATATCTTATGATGTTTCTTTTTCTGTGTGACTTATTTCAGGTAGAATCATCATACCTGAATCCACTCATTATGCTGCTACGGGCCTGATGACATAGATGTCAGTGCTGAGTGATATTGCATTGTACGTAAGTACCACAACTTCTTCATCCATTTTTCACTTTCTGCGATATTGAACTTGTACCGTAAACGAGGTTCTTGTAAACAGAGCCGTCCCACACTTTGGGGTGGCTGTGTCTTTTTGATTTTCATTTCCCTAAGCTAAAGGACCATAAGTGGAAGTGCCCTAGGCTCTGTTGCTTTGTTTTTTAGATGTTTCAGGAAACACCATACACTTCTCCCGAGTGGCTGTTGGCAATTTACATCCCGCCCATCAGCATAACAAGGCTCCCAGTTCTCCATGGCCTGTCCTGCCTTTCTGGATTTTACACTTTTTTCAGATGGCCCTTTTGACCGGGGGGAAGTGAGACTTCATTGTAGTGCAGATTTCCTTTGCAAGCTTGCTTGGTTGGCCAAAAAGGGCGTATGCGTTTTTTCCTGAATATATTCAGGAAAAAACGCATACGCCCTTTTTGGCCAAGTGCATCATTGTGGACGTTCTGCCTCTTTTCCTATGCTTTAAATGCAATTCCAGTCTACCTCCTGAAATCGGTTTCCTGCAATTCTGCCCCGCTTTCGAGTCCTCTTGGCAGCCTTACTTCAGTATATTTTTGGACGATAGCTGTCATTTATAACTCTGCAGGTTTGTGAATTACAGTGCCCCTGAGCTCCTTTCTTCAACTCGCTTTCTTGTGAGCTGGCCGCAACACCGCAGGATTGCTTCAGGCCCTAATCTGGTTCCGGCACGGCACGCTGAGCCTTTGGTTAATTCCTCTTCCTGGTGGGAAATGAGAGTTAAATTTGCCCGTCCAGACACCTCCAGCTAGTCTCTCATTGGTTCTCCCTATTCTTGTTCATCTTCCGCAGAAATTGCAAACTGGGCCAAACAGGAGGTTAAAGGCACTGACTCTCCAAGTCGGGAGAGTGTTAGTAAAGCGTCTGGAATGTTGCACCCGAGTACCAGGGGACGAGAACGGAGACATATTTGAACACGTCTCCCGATCACACGGTTGATCATACTCTGGGTTCCACATGCATGTTTTAGCTGAAGGAAGAATCCCTTAAACCTGGAGAGTTGAGACCCGTGGAATGGGTACCATGCAATATGACTTCAAAGGGTCTTCATTTGCTCACCGAACCTCTCCAATCCTATCACTGCTGCGTTTATGGCCCTGTACACACGCTTGATTCCCTTTCGGAGACATAGCAATCCATAGGTTTTAAGATACTTACTAGTCAGGTACATTCTTAGGCGTTTAATATGGGGTGTTGAGTCCATTTGGTTGAGCAAGGAGTAGCTCTTGTCTATTCCATATTTGGCTTAAGGAACTTACTCTGTGCTCATTTCAATCTCTGGTTTTATGCAGCACCCCAACTCACCTTTCCCCTTAAGCAAGCATAAGTTGGTTTTCTAAATTTGAGACCCTGTTCTGTTTTGTAATCCAGTTCCTGTGTAGCCAAGTTTACATTCCGTGTATTAGTGATATCTTATGATGTTTCTTTTTCTGTGTGACTTATTTCAGGTAGAATCATCATACCTGAATCCACTCATTATGCTGCTACGGGCCTGATGACATAGATGTCAGTGCTGAGTGATATTGCATTGTACGTAAGTACCACAACTTCTTCATCCATTTTTCACTTTCTGCGATATTGAACTTGTACCGTAAACGAGGTTCTTGTAAACAGAGCCGTCCCAAACTTTGGGGTGGCTGTGTCTTTTTGATTTTCATTTCCCTAAGCTAAAGGACCATAAGTGGAAGTGCCCTAGGCTCTGTTGCTTTGTTTTTTAGATGTTTCAGGAAACACCATACACTTCTCCCGAGTGGCTGTTGGCAATTTACATCCCGCCCATCAGCATAACAAGGCTCCCAGTTCTCCATGGCCTGTCCTGCCTTTCTGGATTTTACACATTTTTCAGATGGCCCTTTTGACCGGGGGGAAGTGAGACTTCATTGTAGTGCAGATTTCCTTTGCAAGCTTGCTTGGTTGGCCAAAAAGGGCGTATGCGTTTTTTCCTGAATATATTCAGGAAAAAACGCATACGCCCTTTTTGGCCAAGTGCATCATTGTGGACGTTCTGCCTCTTTTCCTATGCTTTAAATGCAATTCCAGTCTACCTCCTGAAATCGGTTTCCTGCAATTCTGCCCCGCATTCGAGTCCTCTTGGCAGCCTTACTTCAGTATATTTTTGGACGATAGCTGTCATTTATAACTCTGCAGGTTTGTGAATTACAGTGCCCCTGAGCTCCTTTCTTCAACTCGCTTTCTTGTGAGCTGGCCGCAACACCGCAGGATTGCTTCAGGCCCTAATCTGGTTCCGGCACGGCACGCTGAGCCTTTGGTTAATTCCTCTTCCTGGTGGGAAATGAGAGTTAAATTTGCCCGTCCAGACACCTCCAGCTAGTCTCTCATTGGTTCTCCCTATTCCTGTTCATCTTCCGCAGAAATTGCAAACTGGGCCAAACAGGAGGTTAAAGGCACTGACTCTCCAAGTCGGGAGAGTGTTAGTAAAGCGTCTGGAATGTTGCACCCGAGTACCAGGGGACGAGAATGGAGACATATTTGAACACGTCTCCCGATCACACGGTTGATCATACTCTGGGTTCCACATGCATGTTTTAGCTGAAGGAAGAATCCCTTAAACCTGGAGAGTTGAGACCCGTGGAATGGGTACCATGCAATATGACTTCAAAGGGTCTTCATTTGCTCACCGAACCTCTCCAATCCTATCACTGCTGCGTTTACGCCCCTGTACACACGCTTGATTCCCTTTCGGAGACATAGCAATCCATAGGTTTTAAGATACTTACTAGTCAGGTACATTCTTAGGCGTTTAATATGGGGTGTTGAGTCCATTTGGTTGAGCAAGGAGTAGCTCTTGTCTATTCCATATTTGGCTTAAGGAACTTACTCTGTGCTCATTTCAATCTCTGGTTTTATGCAGCACCCCAACTCACCTTTCCCCTTAAGCAAGCATAAGTTGGTTTTCTAAATTTGAGACCCTGTTCTGTTTTGTAATCCAGTTCCTGTGTAGCCAAGTTTACATTCCGTGTATTAGTGATATCTTATGATGTTTCTTTTTCTGCGTGACTTATTTCAGGTAGAATCATCATACCTGAATCCACTCATTATGCTGCTACGGGCCTGATGACATAGATGTCAGTGCTGAGTGATATTGCATTGTACGTAAGTACCACAACTTCTTCATCCATTTTTCACTTTCTGCGATATTGAACTTGTACCGTAAACGAGGTTCTTGTAAACAGAGCCGTCCCAAACTTTGGGGTGGCTGTGTCTTTTTGATTTTCATTTCCCTAAGCTATAGGACCATAAGTGGAAATGCCCTAGGCTCTGTTGCTTTGTTTTTTAGATGTTTCAGGAAACACCATACACTTCTCCCGATTGGCTGTTGGCAATTTACATCCCGCCCATCAGCATAACAAGGCTCCCAGTTCTCCATGGCCTGTCCTGCCTTTCTGGATTTTACACTTTTTTCAGATGGCCCTTTTGACCGGGGGGAAGTGAGACTTCATTGTAGTGCAGATTTCCTTTGCAAGCTTGCTTGGTTGGCCAAAAAGGGCGTATGCGTTTTTTCCTGAATATATTCAGGAAAAAATGCATACGCCCTTTTTGGCCAAGTGCATCATTGTGGACGTTCTGCCTCTTTTCCTATGCTTTAAATGCAATTCCAGTCTACCTCCTGAAATCGTTTTCCTGCAATTCTGCCCTGCTTTCGAGTCCTGTTGGCAGCCTGACTTCAGTATATTTTTGGACGATAGCTGTCATTTATAACTCTGCAGGTTTGTGAATTACAGTGCCCCTGAGCTCCTTTCTTCAACTCGCTTTCTTGTGAGCTGGCCGCAACACCGCAGGATTGCTTCAGGCCCTAATCTGGTTCCGGCACGGCACGCTGAGCCTTTGGTTAATTCCTCTTCCTGGTGGGAAATGAGAGTTAAATTTGCCCGTCCAGACACCTCCAGCTAGTCTCTCATTGGTTCTCCCTATTCCTGTTCATCTTCCGCAGAAATTGCAAACTGGGCCAAACAGGAGGTTAAAGGCACTGACTCTCCAAGTCGGGAGAGTGTTAGTAAAGTGTCTGGAATGTTGCACCCGAGTACCAGGGGACGAGAACGGAGACATATTTGAACACGTCTCCCGATCACACGGTTGATCATACTCTGGGTTCCACATGCATGTTTTAGCTGAAGGAAGAATCCCTTAAACCTGGAGAGTTGAGACCCGTGGAATGGGTACCATGCAATATGACTTCAAAGGGTCTTCATTTGCTCACCGAACCTCTCCAATCCTATCACTGCTGCGTTTATGCCCCTGTACACACGCTTGATTCCCTTTCGGAGACATAGCAATCCATAGGTTTTAAGATACTTACTAGTCAGGTACATTCTTAGGCGTTTAATATGGGGTGTTGAGTCCATTTCGTTGAGCAAGGAGTAGCTCTTGTCTATTCCATATTTGGCTTAAGGAACTTACTCTGTGCTCATTTCAATCTCTGGTTTTATGCAGCACCCCAACTCACCTTTCCCCTTAAGCAAGCATAAGTTGGTTTTCTAAATTTGAGACCCTGTTCTGTTTTGTAATCCAGTTCCTGTGTACCCAAGTTTACATTCCGTGTATTAGTGATATCTTATGATGTTTCTTTTTCTGTGTGACTTATTTCAGGTAGAATCATCATACCTGAATCCACTCATTATGCTTCTACGGGCCTGATGACATAGATGTCAGTGCTGAGTGATATTGCATTGTACGTAAGTACCACAACTTCTTCATCCATTTTTCACTTTCTGCGATATTGAACTTGTACCGTAAACGAGGTTCTTGTAAACAGAGCCGTCCCAAACTTTGGGGTGGCTGTGTCTTTTTGATTTTCATTTCCCTAAGCTAAAGGACCATAAGTTGAAGTGCCCTAGGCTCTGTTGCTTTGTTTTTTAGATGTTTCAGGAAACACCATACACTTCTCCCGAGTGGCTGTTGGCAATTTACATCCCGCCCATCAGCATAACAAGGCTCCCAGTTCTCTATGGCCTGTCCTGCCTTTCTGGATTTTACACTTTTTTCAGATGGCCCTTTTGACCGGGGGGAAGTGAGACTTCATTGTAGTGCAGATTTCCTTTGCAAGCATGCTTGGTTGGCCAAAAAGTGCGTATGCGTTTTTTCCTGAATATATTCAGGAAAAAACGCATACGCCCTTTTTGGCCAAGTGCATCATTGTGGACGTTCTGCCTCTTTTCCTATGCTTTAAATGCAATTCCAGTCTACCTCCTGAAATCGGTTTCCTGCAATTCTGCCCCGCATTCGAGTCCTCTTGGCAGCCTTACTTCAGTATATTTTTGGACGATAGCTGTCATTTATAACTCTGCAGGTTTGTGAATTACAGTGCCCCTGAGCTCCTTTCTTCAACTCGCTTTCTTGTGAGCTGGCCGCAACACCGCAGGATTGCTTCAGGCCCTAATCTGGTTCCGGCACGGCACGCTGAGCCTTTGGTTAATTCCTCTTCCTGGTGGGAAATGAGAGTTAAATTTGCCCGTCCAGACACCTCCAGCTAGTCTCTCATTGGTTCTCCCTATTCCTGTTCATCTTCCGCAGAAATTGCAAACTGGGCCAAACAGGAGGTTAAAGGCACTGACTCTCCAAGTCGGGAGAGTGTTAGTAAAGCGTCTGGAATGTTGCACCCGAGTACCAGGGGACGAGAACGGAGACATATTTGAACACGTCTCCCGATCACACGGTTGATCATACTCTGGGTTCCACATGCATGTTTTAGCTGAAGGAAGAATCCCTTAAACCTGGAGAGTTGAGACCCGTGGAATGGGTACCATGCAATATGACTTCAAAGGGTCTTCATTTGCTCACCGAACCTCTCCAATCCTATCACTGCTGCGTTTATGCCCCTGTACACACGCTTGATTCCCTTTCGGAGACATAGCAATCCATAGGTTTTAAGATACTTACTAGTCAGGTACATTCTTAGGCGTTTAATATGGGGTGTTGAGTCCATTTCGTTGAGCAAGGAGTAGCTCTTGTCTATTCCATATTTGGCTTAAGGAACTTACTCTGTGCTCATTTCAATCTCTGGTTTTATGCAGCACCCCAACTCACCTTTCCCCTTAAGCAAGCATAAGTTGGTTTTCTAAATTTGAGACCCTGTTCTGTTTTGTAATCCAGTTCCTGTGTAGCCAAGTTTACATTCCGTGTATTAGTGATATCTTATGATGTTTCTTTTTCTGTGTGACTTATTTCAGGTAGAATCATCATACCTGAATCCACTCATTATGCTTCTACGGGCCTGATGACATAGATGTCAGTGCTGAGTGATATTGCATTGTACGTAAGTACCACAACTTCTTCATCCATTTTTCACTTTCTGCGATATTGAACTTGTACCGTAAACGAGGTTCTTGTAAACAGAGCCGTCCCAAACTTTGGGGTGGCTGTGTCTTTTTGATTTTCATTTCCCTAAGCTAAAGGACCATAAGTTGAAGTGCCCTAGGCTCTGTTGCTTTGTTTTTTAGATGTTTCAGGAAACACCATACACTTCTCCCGAGTGGCTGTTGGCAATTTACATCCCGCCCATCAGCATAACAAGGCTCCCAGTTCTCTATGGCCTGTCCTGCCTTTCTGGATTTTACACTTTTTTCAGATGGCCCTTTTGACCGGGGGGAAGTGAGACTTCATTGTAGTGCAGATTTCCTTTGCAAGCATGCTTGGTTGGCCAAAAAGTGCGTATGCGTTTTTTCCTGAATATATTCAGGAAAAAACGCATACGCCCTTTTTGGCCAAGTGCATCATTGTGGACGTTCTGCCTCTTTTCCTATGCTTTAAATGCAATTCCTGTCTACCTCCTGAAATCGGTTTCCTGCAATTCTGCCCCGCATTCGAGTCCTCTTGGCAGCCTTAATTCAGTATATTTTTGGACGATAGCTGTCATTTATAACTCTGCAGGTTTGTGAATTACAGTGCCCCTGAGCTCCTTTCTTCAACTCGCTTTCTTGTGAGCTGGCCGCAACACCGCAGGATTGCTTCAGGCCCTAATCTGGTTCCGGCACGGCACGCTGAGCCTTTGGTTAATTCCTCTTCCTGGTGGGAAATGAGAGTTAAATTTGCCCGTCCAGACACCTCCAGCTAGTCTCTCATTGGTTCTCCCTATTCCTGTTCATCTTCCGCAGAAATTGCAAACTGGGCCAAACAGGAGGTTAAAGGCACTGACTCTCCAAGTCGGGAGAGTGTTAGTAAAGCGTCTGGAATGTTGCACCCGAGTACCAGGGGACGAGAACGGAGACATATTTGAACACGTCTCCCGATCACACGGTTGATCATACTCTGGGTTCCACATGCATGTTTTAGCTGAAGGAAGAATCCCTTAAACCTGGAGAGTTGAGACCCGTGGAATGGGTACCATGCAATATGACTTCAAAGGGTCTTCATTTGCTCACCGAACCTCTCCAATCCTATCACTGCTGCGTTTACGCCCCTGTACACACGCTTGATTCCCTTTCGGAGACATAGCAATCCATAGGTTTTAAGATACTTACTAGTCAGGTACATTCTTAGGCGTTTAATATGGGGTGTTGAGTCCATTTGGTTGAGCAAGGAGTAGCTCTTGTCTATTCCATATTTGGCTTAAGGAACTTACTCTGTGCTCATTTCAATCTCTGGTTTTATGCAGCACCCCAACTCACCTTTCCCCTTAAGCAAGCATAAGTTGGTTTTCTAAATTTGAGACCCTGTTCTGTTTTGTAATCCAAGTCCTGTGTAGCCAAGTTTACATTCCGTGTATTAGTGATATCTTATGATGTTTCTTTTTCTGCGTGACTTATTTCAGGTAGAATCATCATACCTGAATCCACTCATTATGCTGCTACGGGCCTGATGACATAGATGTCAGTGCTGAGTGATATTGCATTGTACGTAAGTACCACAACTTCTTCATCCATTTTTCACTTTCTGCGATATTGAACTTGTACCGTAAACGAGGTTCTTGTAAACAGAGCCGTCCCAAACTTTGGGGTGGCTGTGTCTTTTTGATTTTCATTTCCCTAAGCTAAAGGACCATAAGTGGAAGTGCCCTAGGCTCTGTTGCTTTGTTTTTTAGATGTTTCAGGAAACACCATACACTTCTCCCGAGTGGCTGTTGGCAATTTACATCCCGCCCATCAGCATAACAAGGCTCCCAGTTCTCCATGGCCTGTCCTGCCTTTCTGGATTTTACACTTTTTTCAGATGGCCCTTTTGACTGGGGGGAAGTGAGACTTCATTGTAGTGCAGATTTCCTTTGCAAGCTTGCTTGGTTGGCCAAAAAGGGCGTATGCGTTTTTTCCTGAATATATTCAGGAAAAAACGCATACGCCCTTTTTGGCCAAGTGCATCATTGTGGACGTTCTGCCTCTTTTCCTATGCTTTAAATGCAATTCCAGTCTACCTCCTGAAATCGGTTTCCTGCAATTCTGCCCCGCTTTCAAGTCCTCTTGGCAGCCTTACTTCAGTATATTTTTGGACGATAGCTGTCATTTATAACTCTGCAGGTTTGTGAATTACAGTGCCCCTGAGCTCCTTTCTTCAACTCGCTTTCTTGTGAGCTGGCCGCAACACCGCAGGATTGCTTCAGGCCCTAATCTGGTTCCGGCACGGCACGCTGAGCTTCTGGTTAATTCCTCTTCCTGGTGGGAAATGAGAGTTAAATTTGCCCGTCCAGACACCTCCAGCTAGTCTCTCATTGGTTCTCCCTATTCCTGTTCATCTTCCGCAGAAATTGCAAACTGGGCCAAACAGGAGGTTAAAGGCACTGACTCTCCAAGTCGGGAGAGTGTTAGTAAAGCGTCTGGAATGTTGCATCCGAGTACCAGGGGACGAGAACGGAGACATATTTGAACACGTCTCCCGATCACACGGTTGATCATACTCTGGGTTCCACATGCATGTTTTAGCTGAAGGAAGAATCCCTTAAACCTGGAGAGTTGAGACCCGTGGAATGGGTACCATGCAATATGACTTCAAAGGGTCTTCATTTGCTCACCGAACCTCTCCAATCCTATAACTGCTGCGTTTATGCCCCTGTACACACGCTTGATTCCCTTTCGGAGACATAGCAATCCATAGGTTTTAAGATACTTACTAGTCAGGTACATTCTTAGGCGTTTAATATGGGGTGTTGAGTCCATTTCGTTGAGCAAGGAGTAGCTCTTGTCTATTCCATATTTGGCTTAAGGAACTTACTCTGTGCTCATTTCAATCTCTGGTTTTATGCAGCACCCCAACTCACCTTTCCCCTTAAGCAAGCATAAGTTGGTTTTCTAAATTTGAGACCCTGTTCTGTTTTGTAATCCAGTTCCTGTGTAGCCAAGTTTACATTCCGTGTATTAGTGATATCTTATGATGTTTCTTTTTCTGTGTGACTTATTTCAGGTAGAATCATCATACCTGAATCCACTCATTATGCTGCTACGGGCCTGATGACATAGATGTCAGTGCTGAGTGATATTGCATTGTACGTAAGTACCACAACTTCTTCATCCATTTTTCACTTTCTGCGATATTGAACTTGTACCGTAAACGAGGTTCTTGTAAACAGAGCCGTCCCAAACTTTGGGGTGGCTGTGTCTTTTTGATTTTCATTTCCGTAAGCTAAAGGACCATAAGTGGAAGTGCCCTAGGCTCTGTTGCTTTGTTTTTTAGATGTTTCAGGAAACACCATACACTTCTCCCGAGTGGCTGTTGGCAATTTACATCCCGCCCATCAGCATAACAAGGCTCCCAGTTCTCTATGGCCTGTCCTGCCTTTCTGGATTTTACACTTTTTTCAGATGGCCCTTTTGACCGGGGGGAAGTGAGACTTCATTGTAGTGCAGATTTCCTTTGCAAGCATGCTTGGTTGGCCAAAAAGTGCGTATGCGTTTTTTCCTGAATATATTCAGGAAAAAACGCATACGCCCTTTTTGGCCAAGTGCATCATTGTGGACGTTCTGCCTCTTTTCCTATGCTTTAAATGCAATTCCAGTCTACCTCCTGAAATCGGTTTCCTGCAATTCTGCCCCGCATTCGAGTCCTCTTGGCAGCCTTACTTCAGTATATTTTTGGACGATAGCTGTCATTTATAACTCTGCAGGTTTGTGAATTACAGTGCCCCTGAGCTCCTTTCTTCAACTCGCTTTCTTGTGAGCTGGCCGCAACACCGCAGGATTGCTTCAGGCCCTAATCTGGTTCCGGCACGGCACGCTGAGCCTTTGGTTAATTCCTCTTCCTGGTGGGAAATGAGAGTTAAATTTGCCCGTCCAGACACCTCCAGCTAGTCTCTCATTGGTTCTCCCTATTCCTGTTCATCTTCCGCAGAAATTGCAAACTGGGCCAAACAGGAGGTTAAAGGCACTGACTCTCCAAGTCGGGAGAGTGTTAGTAAAGCGTCTGGAATGTTGCACCCGAGTACCAGGGGACGAGAACGGAGACATATTTGAACACGTCTCCCGATCACACGGTTGATCATACTCTGGGTTCCACATGCATGTTTTAGCTGAAGGAAGAATCCCTTAAACCTGGAGAGTTGAGACCCGTGGAATGGGTACCATGCAATATGACTTCAAAGGGTCTTCATTTGCTCACCGAACCTCTCCAATCCTATCACTGCTGCGTTTACGCCCCTGTACACACGCTTGATTCCCTTTCGGAGACATAGCAATCCATAGGTTTTAAGATACTTACTAGTCAGGTACATTCTTAGGCGTTTAATATGGGGTGTTGAGTCCATTTGGCTGAGCAAGGAGTAGCTCTTGTCTATTCCATATTTGGCTTAAGGAACTTACTCTGTGCTCATTTCAATCTCTGGTTTTATGCAGCACCCCAACTCACCTTTCCCCTTAAGCAAGCATAAGTTGGTTTTCTAAATTTGAGACCCTGTTCTGTTTTGTAATCCAGGTCCTGTGTAGCCAAGTTTACATTCCGTGTATTAGTGATATCTTATGATGTTTCTTTTTCTGTGTGACTTATTTCAGGTAGAATCATCATACCTGAATCCACTCATTATGCTTCTACGGGCCTGATGACATAGATGTCAGTGCTGAGTGATATTGCATTGTACGTAAGTACCACAACTTCTTCATCCATTTTTCACTTTCTGCGATATTGAACTTGTACCGTAAACGAGGTTCTTGTAAACAGAGCCATCCCAAACTTTGGGGTGGCTGTGTCTTTTTGATTTTCATTTCCCTAAGCTAAAGGACCATAAGTGGAAGTGCCCTAGGCTCTGTTGCTTTGTTTTTTAGATGTTTCAGGAAACACCATACACTTCTCCCGAGTGGCTGTTGGCAATTTACATCCCGCCCATCAGCATAACAAGGCTCCCAGTTCTCCATGGCCTGTCCTGCCTTTCTGGATTTTACACTTTTTTCAGATGGCCCTTTTGACCGGGGGGAAGTAAGACTTCATTGTAGTGCAGATTTCCTTTGCAAGCTTGCTTGGTTGGCCAAAAAGTGCGTATGCGTTTTTTCCTGAATATATTCAGGAAAAAACGCATACGCCCTTTTTGGCCAAGTGCATCATTGTGGACGTTCTGCCTCTTTTCCTATGCTTTAAATGCAATTCCTGTCTACCTCCTGAAATCGGTTTCCTGCAATTCTGCCCCGCATTCGAGTCCTCTTGGCAGCCTTAATTCAGTATATTTTTGGACGATAGCTGTCATTTATAACTCTGCAGGTTTGTGAATTACAGTGCCCCTGAGCTCCTTTCTTCAACTCGCTTTCTTGTGAGCTGGCCGCAACACCGCAGGATTGCTTCAGGCCCTAATCTGGTTCCGGCACGGCACGCTGAGCCTTTGGTTAATTCCTCTTCCTGGTGGGAAATGAGAGTTAAATTTGCCCGTCCAGACACCTCCAGCTAGTCTCTCATTGGTTCTCCCTATTCCTGTTCATCTTCCGCAGAAATTGCAAACTGGGCCAAACAGGAGGTTAAAGGCACTGACTCTCCAAGTCGGGAGAGTGTTAGTAAAGCGTCTGGAATGTTGCACCCGAGTACCAGGGGACGAGAACGGAGACATATTTGAACACGTCTCCCGATCACACGGTTGATCATACTCTGGGTTCCACATGCATGTTTTAGCTGAAGGAAGAATCCCTTAAACCTGGAGAGTTGAGACCCGTGGAATGGGTACCATGCAATATGACTTCAAAGGGTCTTCATTTGCTCACCGAACCTCTCCAATCCTATCACTGCTGCGTTTACGCCCCTGTACACACGCTTGATTCCCTTTCGGAGACATAGCAATCCATAGGTTTTAAGATACTTACTAGTCAGGTACATTCTTAGGCGTTTAATATGGGGTGTTGAGTCCATTTGGTTGAGCAAGGAGTAGCTCTTGTCTATTCCATATTTGGCTTAAGGAACTTACTCTGGGCTCATTTCAATCTCTGGTTTTATGCAGCACCCCAACTCACCTTTCCCCTTAAGCAAGCATAAGTTGGTTTTCTAAATTTGAGACCCTGTTCTGTTTTGTAATCCAAGTCCTGTGTAGCCAAGTTTACATTCCGTGTATTAGTGATATCTTATGATGTTTCTTTTTCTGCGTGACTTATTTCAGGTAGAATCATCATACCTGAATCCACTCATTATGCTGCTACGGGCCTGATGACATAGATGTCAGTGCTGAGTGATATTGCATTGTACGTAAGTACCACAACTTCTTCATCCATTTTTCACTTTCTGCGATATTGAACTTGTACCGTAAACGAGGTTCTTGTAAACAGAGCCGTCCCAAACTTTGGGGTGGCTGTGTCTTTTTGATTTTCATTTCCCTAAGCTAAAGGACCATAAGTGGAAGTGCCCTAGGCTCTGTTGCTTTGTTTTTTAGATGTTTCAGGAAACACCATACACTTCTCCCGAGTGGCTGTTGGCAATTTACATCCCGCCCATCAGCATAACAAGGCTCCCAGTTCTCCATGGCCTGTCCTGCCTTTCTGGATTTTACACTTTTTTCAGATGGCCCTTTTGACTGGGGGGAAGTGAGACTTCATTGTAGTGCAGATTTCCTTTGCAAGCTTGCTTGGTTGGCCAAAAAGGGCGTATGCGTTTTTTCCTGAATATATTCAGGAAAAAACGCATACGCCCTTTTTGGCCAAGTGCATCATTGTGGACGTTCTGCCTCTTTTCCTATGCTTTAAATGCAATTCCAGTCTACCTCCTGAAATCGGTTTCCTGCAATTCTGCCCCGCTTTCAAGTCCTCTTGGCAGCCTTACTTCAGTATATTTTTGGACGATAGCTGTCATTTATAACTCTGCAGGTTTGTGAATTACAGTGCCCCTGAGCTCCTTTCTTCAACTCGCTTTCTTGTGAGCTGGCCGCAACACCGCAGGATTGCTTCAGGCCCTAATCTGGTTCCGGCACGGCACGCTGAGCTTCTGGTTAATTCCTCTTCCTGGTGGGAAATGAGAGTTAAATTTGCCCGTCCAGACACCTCCAGCTAGTCTCTCATTGGTTCTCCCTATTCCTGTTCATCTTCCGCAGAAATTGCAAACTGGGCCAAACAGGAGGTTAAAGGCACTGACTCTCCAAGTCGGGAGAGTGTTAGTAAAGCGTCTGGAATGTTGCATCCGAGTACCAGGGGACGAGAACGGAGACATATTTGAACACGTCTCCCGATCACACGGTTGATCATACTCTGGGTTCCACATGCATGTTTTAGCTGAAGGAAGAATCCCTTAAACCTGGAGAGTTGAGACCCGTGGAATGGGTACCATGCAATATGACTTCAAAGGGTCTTCATTTGCTCACCGAACCTCTCCAATCCTATAACTGCTGCGTTTATGCCCCTGTACACACGCTTGATTCCCTTTCGGAGACATAGCAATCCATAGGTTTTAAGATACTTACTAGTCAGGTACATTCTTAGGCGTTTAATATGGGGTGTTGAGTCCATTTGGTTGAGCAAGGAGTAGCTCTTGTCTATTCCATATTTGGCTTAAGGAACTTACTCTGTGCTCATTTCAATCTCTGGTTTTATGCAGCACCCCAACTCACCTTTCCCCTTAAGCAAGCATAAGTTGGTTTTCTAAATTTGAGACCCTGTTCTGTTTTGTAATCCAGTTCCTGTGTAGCCAAGTTTACATTCCGTGTATTAGTGATATCTTATGATGTTTCTTTTTCTGTGTGACTTATTTCAGGTAGAATCATCATACCTGAATCCACTCATTATGCTGCTACGGGCCTGATGACATAGATGTCAGTGCTGAGTGATATTGCATTGTACGTAAGTACCACAACTTCTTCATCCATTTTTCACTTTCTGCGATATTGAACTTGTACCGTAAACGAGGTTCTTGTAAACAGAGCCGTCCCAAACTTTGGGGTGGCTGTGTCTTTTTGATTTTCATTTCCCTAAGCTAAAGGACCATAAGTGGAAGTGCCCTAGGCTCTGTTGCTTTGTTTTTTAGATGTTTCAGGAAACACCATACACTTCTCCCGAGTGGCTGTTGGCAATTTACATCCCGCCCATCAGCATAACAAGGCTCCCAGTTCTCCATGGCCTGTCCTGCCTTTCTGGATTTTACACTTTTTTCAGATGGCCCTTTTGACCGGGGGGAAGTGAGACTTCATTGTAGTGCAGGTTTCCTTTGCAAGCTTGCTTGGTTGGCCAAAAAGGGCGTATGCGTTTTTTCCTGAATATATTCAGGAAAAAACGCATACGCCCTTTTTGGCCAAGTGCATCATTGTGGACGTTCTGCCTCTTTTCCTATGCTTTCAATGCAATTCCAGTCTACCTCCTGAAATCGGTTTCCTGCAATTCTGCCCCGCTTTCAAGTCCTCTTGGCAGCCTTACTTCAGTATATTTTTGGACGATAGCTGTCATTTATAACTCTGCAGGTTTGTGAATTACAGTGCCCCTGAGCTCCTTTCTTCAACTCGCTTTCTTGTGAGCTGGCCGCAACCCCGCAGGATTGCTTCAGGCCCTAATCTGGTTCCGGCACGGCACGCTGAGCCTCTGGTTAATTCCTCTTCCTGGTGGGAAATGAGAGTTAAATTTGCCCGTCCAGACACCTCCAGCTAGTCTCTCATTGGTTCTCCCTATTCCTGTTCATCTTCCGCAGAAATTGCAAACTGGGCCAAACAGGAGGTTAAAGGCACTGACTCTCCAAGTCGGGAGAGTGTTAGTAAAGCGTCTGGAATGTTGCACACGAGTACCAGGGGACGAGAACGGAGACATATTTGAACACGTCTCCCGATCACACGGTTGATCATACTCTGGGTTCCACATGCATGTTTTAGCTGAAGGAAGAATCCCTTAAACCTGGAGAGTTGAGACCCGTGGAATGGGTACCATGCAATATGACTTCAAAGGGTCTTCATTTGCTCACCGAACCTCTCCAATCCTATCACTGCTGCGTTTATGCCCCTGTACACATGCTTGATTCCCTTTCGGAGACATAGCAATCCATAGGTTTTAAGATACTTACTAGTCAGGTACATTCTTAGGCGTTTAATATGGGGTGTTGAGTCCATTTGGTTGAGCAAGGAGTAGCTCTTGTCTATTCCATATTTGGCTTAAGGAACTTACTCTGTGCTCATTTCAATCTCTGGTTTTATGCAGCACCCCAACTCACCTTTCCCCTTAAGCAAGCATAAGTTGGTTTTCTAAATTTGAGACCCTGTTCTGTTTTGTAATCCAGTTCCTGTGTAGCCAAGTTTACATTCCGTGTATTAGTGATATCTTATGATGTTTCTTTTTCTGTGTGACTTATTTCAGGTAGAATCATCATACCTGAATCCACTCATTATGCTGCTACGGGCCTGATGACATAGATGTCAGTGTTGAGTGATATTGCATTGTACGTAAGTACCACAACTTCTTCATCCATTTTTCACTTTCTGCGATATTGAACTTGTACCATAAACGAGGTTCTTGTAAACAGAGCCGTCCCAAACTTTGGGGTGGCTGTGTCTTTTTGATTTTCATTTCCCTAAGCTAAAGGACCATAAGTGGAAGTGCCCTAGGCTCTGTTGCTTTGTTTTTTTAGATGTTTCAGGAAACACCATACACTTCTCCCGAGTGGCTGTTGGCAATTTACATCCCGCCCATCAGCATAACAAGGCTCCCAGTTCTCCATGGCCTGTCCTGCCTTTCTGGATTTTACACTTTTTTCAGATGGCCCTTTTGACCGGGGGGAAGTGAGACTTCATTGTAGTGCAGATTTCCTTTGCAAGCTTGCTTGGTTGGCCAAAAAGGGCGTATGCGTTTTTTCCTGAATATATTCAGAAAAAAACGCATACGCCCTTTTTGGCCAAGTGCATCATTGTGGACGTTCTGCCTCTTTTCCTATGCTTTAAATGCAATTCCAGTCTACCTCCTGAAATCGGTTTTCTGCAATTCTGCCCCGCTTTCGAGTCCTCTTGGCAGCCTTACTTCAGTATATTTTTGGACGATAGCTGTCATTTATAACTCTGCAGGTTTGTGAATTACAGTGCCCCTGAGCTCCTTTCTTCAACTCGCTTTCTTGTGAGCTGGCCGCAACACCGCAGGATTGCTTCAGGCCCTAATCTGGTTCCGGCACGGCACGCTGAGCCTTTGGTTAATTCCTCTTCCTGGTGGGAAATGAGAGTTAAATTTGCCCGTCCAGACACCTCCAGCTAGTCTCTCATTGGTTCTCCCTATTCCTGTTCATCTTCCGCAGAAATTGCAAACTGGGCCAAACAGGAGGTTAAAGGCACTGACTCTCCAAGTCGGGAGAGTGTTAGTAAAGCGTCTGGAATGTTGCACACGAGTACCAGGGGACGAGAACGGAGACATATTTGAACACGTCTCCCGATCACACGGTTGATCATACTCTGGGTTCCACATGCATGTTTTAGCTGAAGGAAGAATCCCTTAAACCTGGAGAGTTGAGACCCGTGGAATGGGTACCATGCAATATGACTTCAAAGGGTCTTCATTTGCTCACCGAACCTCTCCAATCCTATCACTGCTGCGTTTATGCCCCTGTACACACGCTTGATTCCCTTTCGGAGACATAGCAATCCATAGGTTTTAAGATACTTACTAGTCAGGTACATTCTTAGGCGTTTAATATGGGGTGTTGAGTCCATTTGGTTGAGCAAGGAGTAGCTCTTGTCTATTCCATATTTGGCTTAAGGAACTTACTCTGTGCTCATTTCAATCTCTGGTTTTATGCAGCACCCCAACTCACCTTTCCCCTTAAGCAAGCATAAGTTGGTTTTCTAAATTTGAGACCCTGTTCTGTTTTGTAATCCAGTTCCTGTGTAGCCAAGTTTACATTCCGTGTATTAGTGATATCTTATGATGTTTCTTTTTCTGTGTGACTTATTTCAGGTAGAATCATCATACCTGAATCCACTCATTATGCTGCTACGGGCCTGATGACATAGATGTCAGTGTTGAGTGATATTGCATTGTACGTAAGTACCACAACTTCTTCATCCATTTTTCACTTTCTGCGATATTGAACTTGTACCGTAAACGAGGTTCTTGTAAACAGAGCCGTCCCAAACTTTGGGGTGGCTGTGTCTTTTTGATTTTCATTTCCCTAAGCTAAAGGACCATAAGTGGAAGTGCCCTAGGCTCTGTTGCTTTGTTTTTTAGATGTTTCACGAAACACCATACACTTCTCCCGAGTGGCTGTTGGCAATTTACATCCCGCCCATCAGCATAACAAGGCTCCCAGTTCTCCATGGCCTGTCCTGCCTTTCTGGATTTTACACTTTTTTCAGATGGCCCTTTTGACCGGGGGGAAGTGAGACTTCATTGTAGTGCAGATTTCCTTTGCAAGCTTGCTTGGTTGGCCAAAAAGGGCGTATGCGTTTTTTCCTGAATATATTCAGGAAAAAACGCATACGCCCTTTTTGGCCAAGTGCATCATTGTGGACGTTCTGCCTCTTTTCCTATGCTTTAAATGCAATTCCAGTCTACCTCCTGAAATCGGTTTCCTGCAATTCTGCCCCGCTTTCGAGTCCTCTTGGCAGTCTTACTTCAGTATATTTTTGGACGATAGCTGTCATTTATAACTCTGCAGGTTTGTGAATTACAGTGCCCCTGAGCTCCTTTCTTCAACTCGCTTTCTTGTGAGCTGGCCGCAACACCGCAGGATTGCTTCAGGCCCTAATCTGGTTCCGGCACGGCACGCTGAGCCTCTGGTTAATTCCTCTTCCTGGTGGGAAATGAGAGTTAAATTTGCCCGTCCAGACACCTCCAGCTAGTCTCTCATTGGTTCTCCCTATTCCTGTTCATCTTCCGCAGATATTGCAAACTGGGCCAAACAGGAGGTTAAAGGCACTGACTCTCCAAGTCGGGAGAGTGTTAGTAAAGCGTCTGGAATGTTGCATCCGAGTACCAGGGGACGAGAACGGAGACATATTTGAACACGTCTCCCGATCACACGGTTGATCATACTCTGGGTTCCACATGCATGTTTTAGCTGAAGGAAGAATCCCTTAAACCTGGAGAGTTGAGACCCGTGGAATGGGTACCATGCAATATGACTTCAAAGGGTCTTCATTTGCTCACCGAACCTCTCCAATCCTATCACTGCTGCGTTTATGCCCCTGTACACACGCTTGATTCCCTTTCGGAGACATAGCAATCCATAGGTTTTAAGATACTTACTAGTCAGGTACATTCTTAGGCGTTTAATATGGGGTGTTGAGTCCATTTCGTTGAGCAAGGAGTAGCTCTTGTCTATTCCATATTTGGCTTAAGGAACTTACTCTGTGCTCATTTCAATCTCTGGTTTTATGCAGCACCCCAACTCACCTTTCCCCTTAAGCAAGCATAAGTTGGTTTTCTAAATTTGAGACCCTGTTCTGTTTTGTAATCCAGTTCCTGTGTAGCCAAGTTTACATTCCGTGTATTAGTGATATCTTATGATGTTTCTTTTTCTGTGTGACTTATTTCAGGTAGAATCATCATACCTGAATCCACTCATTATGCTGCTTCGGGCCTGATGACATAGATGTCAGTGCTGAGTGATATTGCATTGTACGTAAGTACCACAACTTCTTCATCCATTTTTCACTTTCTGCGATATTGAACTTGTACCGTAAACGAGGTTCTTGTAAACAGAGCCGTCCCAAACTTTGGGGTGGCTGTGTCTTTTTGATTTTCATTTCCCTAAGCTAAAGGACCATAAGTGGAAGTGCCCTAGGCTCTGTTGCTTTGTTTTTTAGATGTTTCAGGAAACACCATACACTTCTCCCGAGTGGCTGCTGGCAATTTACATCCCGCCCATCAGCATAACAAGGCTCCCAGTTCTCCATGGCCTGTCCTGCCTTTCTGGATTTTACACTTTTTTCAGATGGCCCTTTTGACCGGGGGGAAGTGAGACTTCATTGTAGTGCAGGTTTCCTTTGCAAGCTTGCTTGGTTGGCCAAAAAGGGCGTATGCGTTTTTTCCTGAATATATTCAGGAAAAAACGCATACGCCCTTTTTGGCCAAGTGCATCATTGTGGACGTTCTGCCTCTTTTCCTATGCTTTCAATGCAATTCCAGTCTACCTCCTGAAATCGGTTTCCTGCAATTCTGCCCCGCTTTCAAGTCCTCTTGGCAGCCTTACTTCAGTATATTTTTGGACGATAGCTGTCATTTATAACTCTGCAGGTTTGTGAATTACAGTGCCCCTGAGCTCCTTTCTTCAACTCGCTTTCTTGTGAGCTGGCCGCAACACCGCAGGATTGCTTCAGGCCCTAATCTGGTTCCGGCACGGCACGCTGAGCCTCTGGGTAATTCCTCTTCCTGGTGGGAAATGAGAGTTAAATTTGCCCGTCCAGACACCTCCAGCTAGTCTCTCATTGGTTCTCCCTATTCCTGTTCATCTTCCGCAGAAATTGCAAACTGGGCCAAACAGGAGGTTAAAGGCACTGACTCTCCAAGTCGGGAGAGTGTTAGTAAAGCGTCTGGAATGTTGCACACGAGTACCAGGGGACGAGAACGGAGACATATTTGAACACGTCTCCCGATCACACGGTTGATCATACTCTGGGTTCCACATGCATGTTTTAGCTGAAGGAAGAATCCCTTAAACCTGGAGAGTTGAGACCCGTGGAATGGGTACCATGCAATATGACTTCAAAGGGTCTTCATTTGCTCACCGAACCTCTCCAATCCTATCACTGCTGCGTTTATGCCCCTGTACACATGCTTGATTCCCTTTCGGAGACATAGCAATCCATAGGTTTTAAGATACTTACTAGTCAGGTACATTCTTAGGCGTTTAATATGGGGTATTGAGTCCATTTGGTTGAGCAAGGAGTAGCTCTTGTCTATTCCATATTTGGCTTAAGGAACTTACTCTGTGCTCATTTCAATCTCTGGTTTTATGCAGCACCCCAACTCACCTTTCCCCTTAAGCAAGCATAAGTTGGTTTTCTAAATTTGAGACCCTGTTCTGTTTTGTAATCCAGTTCCTGTGTAGCCAAGTTTACATTCCGTGTATTAGTGATATCTTATGATGTTTCTTTTTCTGTGTGACTTATTTCAGGTAGAATCATCATACCTGAATCCACTCATTATGCTGCTACGGGCCTGATGACATAGATGTCAGTGTTGAGTGATATTGCATTGTACGTAAGTACCACAACTTCTTCATCCATTTTTCACTTTCTGCGATATTGAACTTGTACCGTAAACGAGGTTCTTGTAAACAGAGCCGTCCCAAACTTTGGGGTGGCTGTGTCTTTTTGATTTTCATTTCCCTAAGCTAAAGGACCATAAGTGGAAGTGCCCTAGGCTCTGTTGCTTTGTTTTTTTAGATGTTTCAGGAAACACCATACACTTCTCCCGAGTGGCTGTTGGCAATTTACATCCCGCCCATCAGCATAACAAGGCTCCCAGTTCTCCATGGCCTGTCCTGCCTTTCTGGATTTTACACTTTTTTCAGATGGCCCTTTTGACCGGGTGGAAGTGAGACTTCATTGTAGTGCAGATTTCCTTTGCAAGCTTGCTTGGTTGGCCAAAAAGGGCGTATGCGTTTTTTCCTGAATATATTCAGGAAAAAACGCATACGCCCTTTTTGGCCAAGTGCATCATTGTGGACGTTCTGCCTCTTTTCCTATGCTTTAAATGCAATTCCAGTCTACCTCCTGAAATCGGTTTTCTGCAATTCTGCCCCGCTTTCGAGTCCTCTTGGCAGCCTTACTTCAGTATATTTTTGGACGATAGCTGTCATTTATAACTCTGCAGGTTTGTGAATTACAGTGCCCCTGAGCTCCTTTCTTCAACTCGCTTTCTTGTGAGCTGGCCGCAACACCGCAGGATTGCTTCAGGCCCTAATCTGGTTCCGGCACGGCACGCTGAGCCTTTGGTTAATTCCTCTTCCTGTTGGGAAATGAGAGTTAAATTTGCCCGTCCAGACACCTCCAGCTAGTCTCTCATTGGTTCTCCCTATTCCTGTTCATCTTCCGCAGAAATTGCAAACTGGGCCAAACAGGAGGTTAAAGGCACTGACTCTCCAAGTCGGGAGAGTGTTAGTAAAGCATCTGGAATGTTGCACCCGAGTACCAGGGGACGAGAACGGAGACATATTTGAACACGTCTCCCGATCACACGGTTGATCATACTCTGGGTTCCACATGCATGTTTTAGCTGAAGGAAGAATCCCTTAAACCTGGAGAGTTGAGACCCGTGGAATGGGTACCATGCAATATGACTTCAAAGGGTCTTCATTTGCTCACCGAACCTCTCCAATCCTATCACTGCTGCGTTTATGCCCCTGTACACACGCTTGATTCCCTTTCGGAGACATAGCAATCCATAGGTTTTAAGATACTTACTAGTCAGGTACATTCTTAGGCGTTTAATATGGGGTGTTGAGTCCATTTGGTTGAGCAAGGAGTAGCTCTTGTCTATTCCATATTTGGCTTAAGGAACTTACTCTGTGCTCATTTCAATCTCTGGTTTTATGCAGCACCCCAACTCACCTTTCCCCTTAAGCAAGCATAAGTTGGTTTTCTAAATTTGAGACCCTGTTCTGTTTTGTAATCCAGTTCCTGTGTAGCCAAGTTTACATTCCGTGTATTAGTGATATCTTATGATGTTTCTTTTTCTGTGTGACTTATTTCAGGTAGAATCATCATACCTGAATCCACTCATTATGCTGCTACGGGCCTGATGACATAGATGTCAGTGTTGAGTGATATTGCATTGTACGTAAGTACCACAACTTCTTCATCCATTTTTCACTTTCTGCGATATTGAACTTGTACCGTAAACGAGGTTCTTGTAAACAGAGCCGTCCCAAACTTTGGGGTGGCTGTGTCTTTTTGATTTTCATTTCCCTAAGCTAAAGGACCATAAGTGGAAGTGCCCTAGGCTCTGTTGCTTTGTTTTTTTAGATGTTTCAGGAAACACCATACACTTCTCCCGAGTGGCTGTTGGCAATTTACATCCCGCCCATCAGCATAACAAGGCTCCCAGTTCTCCATGGCCTGTCCTGCCTTTCTGGATTTTACACTTTTTTCAAATGGCCCTTTTGACCGGGGGGAAGTGAGACTTCATTGTAGTGCAGATTTCCTTTGCAAGCTTGCTTGGTTGGCCAAAAAGGGCGTATGCGTTTTTTCCTGAATATATTCAGGAAAAAACGCATACGCCCTTTTTGGCCAAGTGCATCATTGTGGACGTTCTGCCTCTTTTCCTATGCTTTAAATGCAATTCCAGTCTACCTCCTGAAATCGGTTTCCTGCAATTCTGCCCCGCTTTCGAGTCCTCTTGGCAGCCTTACTTCAGTATATTTTTGGACGATAGCTGTCATTTATAACTCTGCAGGTTTGTGAATTACAGTGCCCCTGAGCTCCTTTCTTCAACTCGCTTTCTTGTGAGCTGGCCGCAACACCGCAGGATTGCTTCAGGCCCTAATCTGGTTCCGGCACGGCACGCTGAGCCTTTGGTTAATTCCTCTTCCTGGTGGGAAATGAGAGTTAAATTTGCCCGTCCAGACACCTCCAGCTAGTCTCTCATTGGTTCTCCCTATTCCTGTTCATCTTCCGCAGAAATTGCAAACTGGGCCAAACAGGAGGTTAAAGGCACTGACTCTCCAAGTCGGGAGAGTGTTAGTAAAGCGTCTGGAATGTTGCACCCGAGTACCAGGGGACGAGAACGGAGACACATTTGAACACGTCTCCTGATCACACGGTTGATCATACTCTGGGTTCCACATGCATGTTTTAGCTGAAGGAAGAATCCCTTAAACCTGGAGAGTTGAGACCCGTGGAATGGGTACCATGCAATATGACTTCAAAGGGTCTTCATTTGCTCACCGAACCTCTCCAATCCTATCACTGCTGCGTTTATGCCCCTGTACACACGCTTGATTCCCTTTCGGAGACATAGCAATCCATAGGTTTTAAGATACTTACTAGTCAGGTACATTCTTAGGCATTTAATATGGGGTGTTGAGTCCATTTCGTTGAGCAAGGAGTAGCTCTTGTCTATTCCATATTTGGCTTAAGGAACTTACTCTGTGCTCATTTCAATCTCTGGTTTTATGCAGCACCCCAACTCACCTTTCCCCTTAAGCAATCATAAGTTGGTTTTCTAAATTTGAGACCCTGTTCTGTTTTGTAATCCAGTTCCTGTGTAGCCAAGTTTACATTCCGTGTATTAGTGATATCTTATGATGTTTCTTTTTCTCTGTGACTTATTTCAGGTAGAATCATCATACCTGAATCCACTCATTATGCTGCTACGGGCCTGATGACATAGATGTCAGTGCTGAGTGATATTGCATTGTACGTAAGTACCACAACTTCTTCATCCATTTTTCACTTTCTGCGATATTGAACTTGTACCGTAAACGAGGTTCTTGTAAACAGAGCCGTCCCAAACTTTGGGGTGGCTGTGTCTTTTTGATTTTCATTTCCCTAAGCTAAAGGACCATAAGTGGAAGTGCCCTAGGCTCTGTTGCTTTGTTTTTTAGATGTTTCAGGAAACACCATACACTTCTCCCGAGTGGCTGTTGGCAATTTACATCCCGCCCATCAGCATAACAAGGCTCCCAGTTCTCCATGGCCTGTCCTGCCTTTCTGGATTTTACACTTTTTTCAGATGGCCCTTTTGACTGGGGGGAAGTGAGACTTCATTGTAGTGCAGATTTCCTTTGCAAGCTTGCTTGGTTGGCCAAAAAGGGCGTATGCGTTTTTTCCTGAATATATTCAGGAAAAAACGCATACGCCCTTTTTGGCCAAGTGCATCATTGTGGACGTTCTGCCTCTTTTCCTATGCTTTAAATGCAATTCCAGTCTACCTCCTGAAATCGGTTTTCTGCAATTCTGCCCCGCTTTCGAGTCCTCTTGGCAGCCTTACTTCAGTATATTTTTGGACGATAGCTGTCATTTATAACTCTGCAGGTTTGTGAATTACAGTGCCCCTGAGCTCCTTTCTTCAACTCGCTTTCTTGTGAGCTGGCCGCAACACCGCAGGATTGCTTCAGGCCCTAATCTGGTTCCGGCACGGCACGCTGAGCCTTTGGTTAATTCCTCTTCCTGGTGGGAAATGAGAGTTAAATTTGCCCGTCCAGACACCTCCAGCTAGTCTCTCATTGGTTCTCCCTATTCCTGTTCATCTTCCGCAGAAATTGCAAACTGGGCCAAACAGGAGGTTAAAGGCACTGACTCTCCAAGTCGGGAGAGTGTTAGTAAAGCGTCTGGAATGTTGCACCCGAGTACCAGGGGACGAGAACGGAGACACATTTGAACACGTCTCCCGATCACACGGTTGATCATACTCTGGGTTCCACATGCATGTTTTAGCTGAAGGAAGAATCCCTTAAACCTGGAGAGTTGAGACCCGTGGAATGGGTACCATGCAATATGACTTCAAAGGGTCTTCATTTGCTCACCGAACCTGTCCAATCCTATCACTGCTGCGTTTACGCCCCTGTACACACGCTTGATTCCCTTTCGGAGACATAGCAATCCATAGGTTTTAAGATACTTACTAGTCAGGTACATTCTTAGGCGTTTAATATGGGGTGTTGAGTCCATTTGGTTGAGCAAGGAGTAGCTCTTGTCTATTCCATATTTGGCTTAAGGAACTTACTCTGTGCTCATTTCAATCTCTGGTTTTATGCAGCACCCCAACTCACCTTTCCCCTTAAGCAAGCATAAGTTGGTTTTCTAAATTTGAGACCCTGTTCTGTTTTGTAATCCAGTTCCTGTGTAGCCAAGTTTACATTCCGTGTATTAGTGATATCTTATGATATTTCTTTTTCTGTGTGAATTATTTCAGGTAGAATCATCATACCTGAATCCACTCATTATGCTGCTACGGGCCTGATGACATAGATGTCAGTGTTGAGTGATATTCCATTGTACGTAAGTACCACAACTTCTTCATCCATTTTTCACTTTCTGCGATATTGAACTTGTACCGTAAACGAGGTTCTTGTAAACAGAGCCGTCCCAAACTTTGGGGTGGCTGTGTCTTTTTGATTTTCATTTCCCTAAGCTAAAGGACCATAAGTGGAAGTGCCCTAGGCTCTGTTGCTTTGTTTTTTTAGATGTTTCAGGAAACACCATACACTTCTCCCGAGTGGCTGTTGGCAATTTACATCCCGCCCATCAGCATAACAAGGCTCCCAGTTTTCCATGGCCTGTCCTGCCTTTCTGGATTTTACACTTTTTTCAGATGGCCCTTTTGACCGGCGGGAAGTGAGACTTCATTGTAGTGCAGATTTCCTTTGCAAGCTTGCTTGGTTGGCCAAAAAGGGCGTATGTGTTTTTTCCTGAATATATTCAGGAAAAAACGCATACGCCCTTTTTGGCCAAGTGCATCATTGTGGACGTTCTGCCTCTTTTCCTATGCTTTAAATGCAATTCCAGTCTACCTCCTGAAATCGGTTTCCTGCAATTCTGCCCCGCTTTCAAGTCCTCTTGGCAGCCTTACTTCAGTATATTTTTGGACGATAGCTGTCATTTATAACTCTGCAGGTTTGTGAATTACAGTGCCCCTGAGCTCCTTTCTTCAACTCGCTTTCTTGTGAGCTGGCCGCAACACCACAGGATTGCTTCATGCCCTAATCTGGTTCCGGCACGGCACGCTGAGCCTCTGGTTAATTCCTCTTCCTGGTGGGAAATGAGAGTTAAATTTGCCCGTCCAGACACCTCCAGCTAGTCTCTCATTGGTTCTCCCTATTCCTGTTCATCTTCCGCAGAAATTGCAAACTGGGCCAAACAGGAGGTTAAAGGCACTGACTCTCCAAGTCGGGAGAGTGTTAGTAAAGCGTCTGGAATGTTGCACACGAGTACCAGGGGACGAGAACGGAGACATATTTGAACACGTCTCCCGATCACATGGTTGATCATACTCTGGGTTCCACATGCATGTTTTAGCTGAAGGAAGAATCCCTTAAACCTGGAGAGTTGAGACCCGTGGAATGGGTACCATGCAATATGACTTCAAAGGGTCTTCATTTGCTCACCGAACCTCTCCAATCCTATCACTGCTGCGTTTATGCCCCTGTACACATGCTTGATTCCCTTTCGGAGACATAGCAATCCATAGGTTTTAAGATACTTACTAGTCAGGTACATTCTTAGGCGTTTAATATGGGGTGTTGAGTCCATTTGGTTGAGCAAGGAGTAGCTCTTGTCTATTCCATATTTGGCTTAAGGAACTTACTCTGTGCTCATTTCAATCTCTGGTTTTATGCAGCACCCCAACTCACCTTTCCCCTTAAGCAAGCATAAGTTGGTTTTCTAAATTTGAGACCCTGTTCTGTTTTGTAATCCAGTTCCTGTGTAGCCAAGTTTACATTCCGTGTATTAGTGATATCTTATGATGTTTCTTTTTCTGTGTGACTTATTTCAGGTAGAATCATCATACCTGAATCCACTCATTATGCTGCTACGGGCCTGATGACATAGATGTCAGTGTTGAGTGATATTGCATTGTACGTAAGTACCACAACTTCTTCATCCATTTTTCACTTTCTGCGATATTGAACTTGTACCGTAAACGAGGTTCTTGTAAACAGAGCCGTCCCAAACTTTGGGGTGGCTGTGTCTTTTTGATTTTCATTTCCCTAAGCTAAAGGACCATAAGTGGAAGTGCCCTAGGCTCTGTTGCTTTGTTTTTTAGATGTTTCAGGAAACACCATACACTTCTCCCGAGTGGCTGTTGGCAATTTACATCCCGCCCATCAGCATAACAAGGCTCCCAGTTCTCCATGGCCTGTCCTGCCTTTCTGGATTTTACACTTTTTTCAGATGGCCCTTTGACCGGGGGGAAGTGAGACTTCATTGTAGTGCAGGTTTCCTTTGCAAGCTTGCTTGGTTGGCCAAAAAGGGCGTATGCGTTTTTTCCTGAATATATTCAGGAAAAAACGCATACGCCCTTTTTGGCCAAGTGCATCATTGTGGACGTTCTGCCTCTTTTCCTATGCTTTCAATGCAATTCCAGTCTACCTCCTGAAATCGGTTTCCTGCCATTCTGCCCCGCTTTCAAGTCCTCTTGGCAGCCTTACTTCAGTATATTTTTGGACGATAGCTGTCATTTATAACTCTGCAGGTTTGTGAATTACAGTGCCCCTGAGCTCCTTTCTTCAACTCGCTTTCTTGTGAGCTGGCCGCAACACCGCAGGATTGCTTCAGGCCCTAATCTGGTTCCGGCACGGCACGCTGAGCCTCTGGTTAATTCCTCTTCCTGGTGGGAAATGAGAGTTAAATTTGCCCGTCCAGACACCTCCAGCAAGTCTCTCATTGGTTCTCCCTATTCCTGTTCATCTTCCGCAGAAATTGCAAACTGGGCCAAACAGGAGGTTAAAGGCACTGACTCTCCAAGTCGGGAGAGTGTTAGTAAAGCGTCTGGAATGTTGCACCCGAGTACCAGGGGACGAGAACGGAGACATATTTGAACACGTCTCCCGATCACACGGTTGATCATACTCTGGGTTCCACATGCATGTTTTAGCTGAAGGAAGAATCCCTTAAACCTGGAGAGTTGAGACCCGTGGAATGGGTACCATGCAATATGACTTCAAAGGGTCTTCATTTGCTCACCGAACCTCTCCAATCCTATCACTGCTGCGTTTATGCCCCTGTACACACGCTTGATTCCCTTTCGGAGACATAGCAATCCATAGGTTTTAAGATACTTACTAGTCAGGTACATTCTTAGGCGTTTAATATGGGGTGTTGAGTCCATTTGGTTGAGCAAGGAGTAGCTCTTGTCTATTCCATATTTGGCTTAAGGAACTTACTCTGTGCTCATTTCAATCTCTGGTTTTATGCAGCACCCCAACTCACCTTTCCCCTTAAGCAAGCATAAGTTGGTTTTCTAAATTTGAGACCCTGTTCTGTTTTGTAATCCAGTTCCTGTGTAGCCAAGTTTACATTCCGTGTATTAGTGATATCTTATGATGTTTCTTTTTCTGTGTGACTTATTTCAGGTAGAATCATCATACCTGAATCCACTCATTATGCTGCTACGGGCCTGATGACATAGATGTCAGTGCTGAGTGATATTGCATTGTACGTAAGTACCACAACTTCTTCATCCATTTTTCACTTTCTGCGATATTGAACTTGTACCGTAAACGAGGTTCTTGTAAACAGAGCCGTCCCAAACTTTGGGGTGGCTGTGTCTTTTTGATTTTCATTTCCCTAAGCTAAAGGACCATAAGTGGAAGTGCCCTAGGCTCTGTTGCTTTGTTTTTTAGATGTTTCAGGAAACACCATACACTTCTCCCGAGTGGCTGCTGGCAATTTACATCCCGCCCATCAGCATAACAAGGCTCCCAGTTCTCCATGGCCTGTCCTGCCTTTCTGGATTTTACACTTTTTTCAGATGGCCCTTTTGACCGGGGGGAAGTGAGACTTCATTGTAGTGCAGGTTTCCTTTGCAAGCTTGCTTGGTTGGCCAAAAAGGGCGTATGCGTTTTTTCCTGAATATATTCAGGAAAAAACGCATACGCCCTTTTTGGCCAAGTGCATCATTGTGGACGTTCTGCCTCTTTTCCTATGCTTTCAATGCAATTCCAGTCTACCTCCTGAAATCGGTTTCCTGCAATTCTGCCCCGCTTTCAAGTCCTCTTGGCAGCCTTACTTCAGTATATTTTTGGACGATAGCTGTCATTTATAACTCTGCAGGTTTGTGAATTACAGTGCCCCTGAGCTCCTTTCTTCAACTCGCTTTCTTGTGAGCTGGCCGCAACACCGCAGGATTGCTTCAGGCCCTAATCTGGTTCCGGCACGGCACGCTGAGCCTCTGTTTAATTCCTCTTCCTGGTGGGAAATGAGAGTTAAATTTGCCCGTCCAGACACCTCCAGCTAGTCTCTCATTGGTTCTCCCTATTCCTGTTCATCTTCCGCAGAAATTGCAAACTGGGCCAAACAGGAGGTTAAAGGCACTGACTCTCCAAGTCGGGAGAGTGTTAGTAAAGCGTCTGGAATGTTGCACACGAGTACCAGGGGACGAGAACGGAGACATATTTGAACACGTCTCCCGATCACACGGTTGATCATACTCTGGGTTCCACATGCATGTTTTAGCTGAAGGAAGAATCCCTTAAACCTGGAGAGTTGAGACCCGTGGAATGGGTACCATGCAATATGACTTCAAAGGGTCTTCATTTGCTCACCGAACCTCTCCAATCCTATCACTGCTGCGTTTATGCCCCTGTACACATGCTTGATTCCCTTTCGGAGACATAGCAATCCATAGGTTTTAAGATACTTACTAGTCAGGTACATTCTTAGGCGTTTAATATGGGGTGTTGAGTCCATTTGGTTGAGCAAGGAGTAGCTCTTGTCTATTCCATATTTGGCTTAAGGAACTTACTCTGTGCTCATTTCAATCTCTGGTTTTATGCAGCACCCCAACTCACCTTTCCCCTTAAGCAAGCATAAGTTGGTTTTCTAAATTTGAGACCCTGTTCTGTTTTGTAATCCAGTTCCTGTGTAGCCAAGTTTACATTCCGTGTATTAGTGATATCTTATGATGTTTCTTTTTCTGTGTGACTTATTTCAGGTAGAATCATCATACCTGAATCCACTCATTATGCTGCTACGGGCCTGATGACATAGATGTCAGTGTTGAGTGATATTGCATTGTACGTAAGTACCACAACTTCTTCATCCATTTTTCACTTTCTGCGATATTGAACTTGTACCGTAAACGAGGTTCTTGTAAACAGAGCCGTCCCAAACTTTGGGGTGGCTGTGTCTTTTTGATTTTCATTTCCCTAAGCTAAAGGACCATAAGTGGAAGTGCCCTAGGCTCTGTTGCTTTGTTTTTTTAGATGTTTCAGGAAACACCATACACTTCTCCCGAGTGGCTGTTGGCAATTTACATCCCGCCCATCAGCATAACAAGGCTCCCAGTTCTCCATGGCCTGTCCTGCCTTTCTGGATTTTACACTTTTCTCAGATGGCCCTTTTGACCGGGTGGAAGTGAGACTTCATTGTAGTGCAGATTTCCTTTGCAAGCTTGCTTGGTTGGCCAAAAAGGGCGTATGCGTTTTTTCCTGAATATATTCAGGAAAAAACGCATACGCCCTTTTTGGCCAAGTGCATCATTGTGGACGTTCTGCCTCTTTTCCTATGCTTTAAATGCAATTCCAGTCTACCTCCTGAAATCGGTTTTCTGCAATTCTGCCCCGCTTTCGAGTCCTCTTGGCAGCCTTACTTCAGTATATTTTTGGACGATAGCTGTCATTTATAACTCTGCAGGTTTGTGAATTACAGTGCCCCTGAGCTCCTTTCTTCAACTCGCTTTCTTGTGAGCTGGCCGCAACACCGCAGGATTGCTTCAGGCCCTAATCTGGTTCCGGCACGGCACGCTGAGCCTTTGGTTAATTCCTCTTCCTGGTGGGAAATGAGAGTTAAATTTGCCCGTCCAGACACCTCCAGCTAGTCTCTCATTGGTTCTCCCTATTCCTGTTCATCTTCCGCAGAAATTGCAAACTGGGCCAAACAGGAGGTTAAAGGCACTGACTCTCCAAGTCGGGAGAGTGTTAGTAAAGCGTCTGGAATGTTGCACCCGAGTACCAGGGGACGAGAACGGAGACACATTTGAATACGTCTCCCGATCACACGGTTGATCATACTCTGGGTTCCACATGCATGTTTTAGCTGAAGGAAGAATCCCTTAAACCTGGAGAGTTGAGACCCGTGGAATGGGTACCATGCAATATGACTTCAAAGGGTCTTCATTTGCTCACCGAACCTCTCCAATCCTATCACTGCTGCGTTTACGCCCCTGTACACACGCTTGATTCCCTTTCGGAGACATAGCAATCCATAGGTTTTAAGATACTTACTAGTCAGGTACATTCTTAGGCGTTTAATATGGGGTGTTGAGTCCATTTGGTTGAGCAAGGAGTAGCTCTTGTCTATTCCATATTTGGCTTAAGGAACTTACTCTGTGCTCATTTCCATCTCTGGTTTTATGCAGCACCCCAACTCACCTTTCCCCTTAAGCAAGCATAAGTTGGTTTTCTAAATTTGAGACCCTGTTCTGTTTTGTAATCCAGTTCCTGTGTAGCCAAGTTTACATTCCGTGTATTAGTGATATCTTATGATATTTCTTTTTCTGTGTGAATTATTTCAGGTAGAATCATCATACCTGAATCCACTCATTATGCTGCTACGGGCCTGATGACATAGATGTCAGTGTTGAGTGATATTCCATTGTACGTAAGTACCACAACTTCTTCATCCATTTTTCACTTTCTGCGATATTGAACTTGTACCGTAAACGAGGTTCTTGTAAACAGAGCCGTCCCAAACTTTGGGGTGGCTGTGTCTTTTTGATTTTCATTTCCCTAAGCTAAAGGACCATAAGTGGAAGTGCCCTAGGCTCTGTTGCTTTGTTTTTTAGATGTTTCAGGAAACACCATACACTTCTCCCGAGTGGCTGTTGGCAATTTACATCCCGCCCATCAGCATAACAAGGCTCCCAGTTCTCCATGGCCTGTCCTGCCTTTCTGGATTTTACACTTTTTTCAGATGGCCCTTTGACCGGGGGGAAGTGAGACTTCATTGTAGTGCAGGTTTCCTTTGCAAGCTTGCTTGGTTGGCCAAAAAGGGCGTATGCGTTTTTTCCTGAATATATTCAGGAAAAAACGCATACGCCCTTTTTGGCCAAGTGCATCATTGTGGACGTTCTGCCTCTTTTCCTATGCTTTCAATGCAATTCCAGTCTACCTCCTGAAATCGGTTTCCTGCCATTCTGCCCCGCTTTCAAGTCCTCTTGGCAGCCTTACTTCAGTATATTTTTGGACGATAGCTGTCATTTATAACTCTGCAGGTTTGTGAATTACAGTGCCCCTGAGCTCCTTTCTTCAACTCGCTTTCTTGTGAGCTGGCCGCAACACCGCAGGATTGCTTCAGGCCCTAATCTGGTTCCGGCACGGCACGCTGAGCCTTTGGTTAATTCCTCTTCCTGGTGGGAAATGAGAGTTAAATTTGCCCGTCCAGACACCTCCAGCTAGTCTCTCATTGGTTCTCCCTATTCCTGTTCATCTTCCGCAGAAATTGCAAACTGGGCCAAACAGGAGGTTAAAGGCACTGACTCTCCAAGTCGGGAGAGTGTTAGTAAAGCGTCTGGAATGTTGCACCCGAGTACCAGGGGACGAGAACGGAGACATATTTGAACACGTCTCCCGATCACACGGTTGATCATACTCTGGGTTCCACATGCATGTTTTAGCTGAAGGAAGAATCCCTTAAACCTGGAGAGTTGAGACCCGTGGAATGGGTACCATGCAATATGACTTCAAAGGGTCTTCATTTGCTCACCGAACCTCTCCAATCCTATCACTGCTGCGTTTATGCCCCTGTACACACGCTTGATTCCCTTTCGGAGACATAGCAATCCATAGGTTTTAAGATACTTACTAGTCAGGTACATTCTTAGGCGTTTAATATGGGGTGTTGAGTCCATTTGGTTGAGCAAGGAGTAGCTCTTGTCTATTCCATATTTGGCTTAAGGAACTTACTCTGTGCTCATTTCAATCTCTGGTTTTATGCAGCACCCCAACTCACCTTTCCCCTTAAGCAAGCATAAGTTGGTTTTCTAAATTTGAGACCCTGTTCTGTTTTGTAATCCAGTTCCTGTGTAGCCAAGTTTACATTCCGTGTATTAGTGATATCTTATGATGTTTCTTTTTCTGTGTGACTTATTTCAGGTAGAATCATCATACCTGAATCCACTCATTATGCTGCTACGGGCCTGATGACATAGATGTCAGTGTTGAGTGATATTGCATTGTACGTAAGTACCACAACTTCTTCATCCATTTTTCACTTTCTGCGATATTGAACTTGTACCGTAAACGAGGTTCTTGTAAACAGAGCCGTCCCAAACTTTGGGGTGGCTGTGTCTTTTTGATTTTCATTTCCCTAAGCTAAAGGACCATAAGTGGAAGTGCCCTAGGCTCTGTTGCTTTGTTTTTTAGATGTTTCAGGAAACACCATACACTTCTCCCGAGTGGCTGTTGGCAATTTACATCCCGCCCATCAGCATAACAAGGCTCCCAGTTCTCCATGGCCTGTCCTGCCTTTCTGGATTTTACACTTTTTTCAGATGGCCCTTTGACCGGGGGGAAGTGAGACTTCATTGTAGTGCAGGTTTCCTTTGCAAGCTTGCTTGGTTGGCCAAAAAGGGCGTATGCGTTTTTTCCTGAATATATTCAGGAAAAAACGCATACGCCCTTTTTGGCCAAGTGCATCATTGTGGACGTTCTGCCTCTTTTCCTATGCTTTCAATGCAATTCCAGTCTACCTCCTGAAATCGGTTTCCTGCCATTCTGCCCCGCTTTCAAGTCCTCTTGGCAGCCTTACTTCAGTATATTTTTGGACGATAGCTGTCATTTATAACTCTGCAGGTTTGTGAATTACAGTGCCCCTGAGCTCCTTTCTTCAACTCGCTTTCTTGTGAGCTGGCCGCAACACCGCAGGATTGCTTCAGGCCCTAATCTGGTTCCGGCACGGCACGCTGAGCCTCTGGTTAATTCCTCTTCCTGGTGGGAAATGAGAGTTAAATTTGCCCGTCCAGACACCTCCAGCAAGTCTCTCATTGGTTCTCCCTATTCCTGTTCATCTTCCGCAGAAATTGCAAACTGGGCCAAACAGGAGGTTAAAGGCACTGACTCTCCAAGTCGGGAGAGTGTTAGTAAAGCGTCTGCAATGTTGCACCCGAGTACCAGGGGACGAGAACGGAGACATATTTGAACACGTCTCCCGATCACACGGTTGATCATACTCTGGGTTCCACATGCATGTTTTAGCTGAAGGAAGAATCCCTTAAACCTGGAGAGTTGAGACCCGTGGAATGGGTACCATGCAATATGACTTCAAAGGGTCTTCATTTGCTCACCAAACCTCTCCAATCCTATCACTGCTGCGTTTATGCCCCTGTACACACGCTTGATTCCCTTTCGGAGACATAGCAATCCATAGGTTTTAAGATACTTACTAGTCAGGTACATTCTTAGGCGTTTAATATGGGGTGTTGAGTCCATTTCGTTGAGCAAGGAGTAGCTCTTGTCTATTCCATATATGGCTTAAGGAACTCACTCTGTGCTCATTTCAATCTCTGGTTTTATGCAGCACCCCAACTCACCTTTCCCCTTAAGCAAGCATAAGTTGGTTTTCTAAATTTGAGACCCTGTTCTGTTTTGTAATCCAGTTCCTGTGTAGCCAAGTTTACATTCCGTGTATTAGTGATATCTTATGATGTTTCTTTTTCTGTGTGACTTATTTCAGGTAGAATCATCATACCTGAATCCACTCATTATGCTGCTACGGGCCTGATGACATAGATGTCAGTGCTGAGTGATATTGCATTGTACGTAAGTACCACAACTTCTTCATCCATTTTTCACTTTCTGCGATATTGAACTTGTACCGTAAACGAGGTTCTTGTAAACAGAGCCGTCCCAAACTTTGGGGTGGCTGTGTCTTTTTGATTTTCATTTCCCTAAGCTAAAGGACCATAAGTGGAAGTGCCCTAGGCTCTGTTGCTTTGTTTCTTAGATGTTTCAGGAAACACCATACACTTCTCCCGAGTGGCTGTTGGCAATTTACATCCCGCCCATCAGCATAACAAGGCTCCCAGTTCTCCATGGCCTGTCCTGCCTTTCTGGATTTTACACTTTTTTCAGATGGCCCTTTTGACCGGGGGGAAGTGAGACTTCATTGTAGTGCAGATTTCCTTTGCAAGCTTGCTTGGTTGGCCAAAAAGGGCGTATGCGTTTTTTCCTGAATATATTCAGGAAAAAACGCATACGCCCTTTTTGGCCAAGTGCATCATTGTGGACGTTCTGCCTCTTTTCCTATGCTTTAAATGCAATTCCAGTCTACCTCCTGAAATCGGTTTTCTGCAATTCTGCCCCGCTTTCGAGTCCTCTTGGCAGCCTTACTTCAGTATATTTTTGGACGATAGCTGTCATTTATAACTCTGCAGGTTTGTGAATTACAGTGCCCCTGAGCTCCTTTCTTCAACTCGCTTTCTTGTGAGCTGGCCGCAACACCGCAGGATTGCTTCAGGCCCTAATCTGGTTCCGGCACGGCACGCTGAGCCTTTGGTTAATTCCTCTTCCTGGTGGGAAATGAGAGTTAAATTTGCCCGTCCAGACACCTCCAGCTAGTCTCTCATTGGTTCTCCCTATTCCTGTTCATCTTCCGCAGAAATTGCAAACTGGGCCAAACAGGAGGTTAAAGGCACTGACTCTCCAAGTCGGGAGAGTGTTAGTAAAGCGTCTGGAATGTTGCACCCGAGTACCAGGGGACGAGAACGGAGACACATTTGAACACGTCTCCCGATCACACGGTTGATCATACTCTGGGTTCCACATGCATGTTTTAGCTGAAGGAAGAATCCCTTAAACCTGGAGAGTTGAGACCCGTGGAATGGGTACCATGCAATATGACTTCAAAGGGTCTTCATTTGCTCACCGAACCTGTCCAATCCTATCACTGCTGCGTTTACGCCCCTGTACACACGCTTGATTCCCTTTCGGAGACATAGCAATCCATAGGTTTTAAGATACTTACTAGTCAGGTACATTCTTAGGCGTTTAATATGGGGTGTTGAGTCCATTTGGTTGAGCAAGGAGTAGCTCTTGTCTATTCCATATTTGGCTTAAGGAACTTACTCTGTGCTCATTTCAATCTCTGGTTTTATGCAGCACCCCAACTCACCTTTCCCCTTAAGCAAGCATAAGTTGGTTTTCTAAATTTGAGACCCTGTTCTGTTTTGTAATCCAGTTCCTGTGTAGCCAAGTTTACATTCCGTGTATTAGTGATATCTTATGATATTTCTTTTTCTGTGTGAATTATTTCAGGTAGAATCATCATACCTGAATCCACTCATTATGCTGCTACGGGCCTGATGACATAGATGTCAGTGTTGAGTGATATTCCATTGTACGTAAGTACCACAACTTCTTCATCCATTTTTCACTTTCTGCGATATTGAACTTGTACCGTAAACGAGGTTCTTGTAAACAGAGCCGTCCCAAACTTTGGGGTGGCTGTGTCTTTTTGATTTTCATTTCCCTAAGCTAAAGGACCATAAGTGGAAGTGCCCTAGGCTCTGTTGCTTTGTTTTTTTAGATGTTTCAGGAAACACCATACACTTCTCCCGAGTGGCTGTTGGCAATTTACATCCCGCCCATCAGCATAACAAGGCTCCCAGTTTTCCATGGCCTGTCCTGCCTTTCTGGATTTTACACTTTTTTCAGATGGCCCTTTTGACCGGGGGGAAGTGAGACTTCATTGTAGTGCAGATTTCCTTTGCAAGCTTGCTTGGTTGGCCAAAAAGGGCGTATGCGTTTTTTCCTGAATATATTCAGGAAAAAACGCATACGCCCTTTTTGGCCAAGTGCATCATTGTGGACGTTCTGCCTCTTTTCCTATGCTTTAAATGCAATTCCAGTCTACCTCCTGAAATCGGTTTCCTGCAATTCTGCCCCGCTTTCAAGTCCTCTTGGCAGCCTTACTTCAGTATATTTTTGGACGATAGCTGTCATTTATAACTCTGCAGGTTTGTGAATTACAGTGCCCCTGAGCTCCTTTCTTCAACTCGCTTTCTTGTGAGCTGGCCGCAACACCACAGGATTGCTTCATGCCCTAATCTGGTTCCGGCACGGCACGCTGAGCCTCTGGTTAATTCCTCTTCCTGGTGGGAAATGAGAGTTAAATTTGCCCGTCCAGACACCTCCAGCTAGTCTCTCATTGGTTCTCCCTATTCCTGTTCATCTTCCGCAGAAATTGCAAACTGGGCCAAACAGGAGGTTAAAGGCACTGACTCTCCAAGTCGGGAGAGTGTTAGTAAAGCGTCTGGAATGTTGCACACGAGTACCAGGGGACGAGAACGGAGACATATTTGAACACGTCTCCCGATCACACGGTTGATCATACTCTGGGTTCCACATGCATGTTTTAGCTGAAGGAAGAATCCCTTAAACCTGGAGAGTTGAGACCCGTGGAATGGGTACCATGCAATATGACTTCAAAGGGTCTTCATTTGCTCACCGAACCTCTCCAATCCTATCACTGCTGCGTTTATGCCCCTGTACACATGCTTGATTCCCTTTCGGAGACATAGCAATCCATAGGTTTTAAGATACTTACTAGTCAGGTACATTCTTAGGCGTTTAATATGGGGTGTTGAGTCCATTTGGTTGAGCAAGGAGTAGCTCTTGTCTATTCCATATTTGGCTTAAGGAACTTACTCTGTGCTCATTTCAATCTCTGGTTTTATGCAGCACCCCAACTCACCTTTCCCCTTAAGCAAGCATAAGTTGGTTTTCTAAATTTGAGACCCTGTTCTGTTTTGTAATCCAGTTCCTGTGTAGCCAAGTTTACATTCCGTGTATTAGTGATATCTTATGATGTTTCTTTTTCTGTGTGACTTATTTCAGGTAGAATCATCATACCTGAATCCACTCATTATGCTGCTACGGGCCTGATGACATAGATGTCAGTGTTGAGTGATATTGCATTGTACGTAAGTACCACAACTTCTTCATCCATTTTTCACTTTCTGCGATATTGAACTTGTACCGTAAACGAGGTTCTTGTAAACAGAGCCGTCCCAAACTTTGGGGTGGCTGTGTCTTTTTGATTTTCATTTCCCTAAGCTAAAGGACCATAAGTGGAAGTGCCCTAGGCTCTGTTGCTTTGTTTTTTAGATGTTTCAGGAAACACCATACACTTCTCCCGAGTGGCTGTTGGCAATTTACATCCCGCCCATCAGCATAACAAGGCTCCCAGTTCTCCATGGCCTGTCCTGCCTTTCTGGATTTTACACTTTTTTCAGATGGCCCTTTGACCGGGGGGAAGTGAGACTTCATTGTAGTGCAGGTTTCCTTTGCAAGCTTGCTTGGTTGGCCAAAAAGGGCGTATGCGTTTTTTCCTGAATATATTCAGGAAAAAACGCATACGCCCTTTTTGGCCAAGTGCATCATTGTGGACGTTCTGCCTCTTTTCCTATGCTTTCAATGCAATTCCAGTCTACCTCCTGAAATCGGTTTCCTGCCATTCTGCCCCGCTTTCAAGTCCTCTTGGCAGCCTTACTTCAGTATATTTTTGGACGATAGCTGTCATTTATAACTCTGCAGGTTTGTGAATTACAGTGCCCCTGAGCTCCTTTCTTCAACTCGCTTTCTTGTGAGCTGGCCGCAACACCGCAGGATTGCTTCAGGCCCTAATCTGGTTCCGGCACGGCACGCTGAGCCTCTGGTTAATTCCTCTTCCTGGTGGGAAATGAGAGTTAAATTTGCCCGTCCAGACACCTCCAGCAAGTCTCTCATTGGTTCTCCCTATTCCTGTTCATCTTCCGCAGAAATTGCAAACTGGGCCAAACAGGAGGTTAAAGGCACTGACTCTCCAAGTCGGGAGAGTGTTAGTAAAGCGTCTGGAATGTTGCACCCGAGTACCAGGGGACGAGAACGGAGACATATTTGAACACGTCTCCCGATCACACGGTTGATCATACTCTGGGTTCCACATGCATGTTTTAGCTGAAGGAAGAATCCCTTAAACCTGGAGAGTTGAGACCCGTGGAATGGGTACCATGCAATATGACTTCAAAGGGTCTTCATTTGCTCACCGAACCTCTCCAATCCTATCACTGCTGCGTTTATGCCCCTGTACACACGCTTGATTCCCTTTCGGAGACATAGCAATCCATAGGTTTTAAGATACTTACTAGTCAGGTACATTCTTAGGCGTTTAATATGGGGTGTTGACTCCATTTCGTTGAGCAAGGAGTAGCTCTTGTCTATTCCATATTTGGCTTAAGGAACTTACTCTGTGCTCATTTCAATCTCTGGTTTTATGCAGCACCCCAACTCACCTTTCCCCTTAAGCAAGCATAAGTTGGTTTTCTAAATTTGAGACCCTGTTCTGTTTTGTAATCCAGTTCCTGTGTAGCCAAGTTTACATTCCGTGTATTAGTGATATCTTATGATGTTTCTTTTTCTGTGTGACTTATTTCAGGTAGAATCATCATACCTGAATCCACTCATTATGCTGCTACGGGCCTGATGACATAGATGTCAGTGCTGAGTGATATTGCATTGTACGTAAGTACCACAACTTCTTCATCCATTTTTCACTTTCTGCGATATTGAACTTGTACCGTAAACGAGGTTCTTGTAAACAGAGCCGTCCCAAACTTTGGGGTGGCTGTGTCTTTTTGATTTTCATTTCCCTAAGCTAAAGGACCATAAGTGGAAGTGCCCTAGGCTCTGTTGCTTTGTTTTTTAGATGTTTCAGGAAACACCATACACTTCTCCCGAGTGGCTGCTGGCAATTTACATCCCGCCCATCAGCATAACAAGGCTCCCAGTTCTCCATGGCCTGTCCTGCCTTTCTGGATTTTACACTTTTTTCAGATGGCCCTTTTGACCGGGGGGAAGTGAGACTTCATTGTAGTGCAGGTTTCCTTTGCAAGCTTGCTTGGTTGGCCAAAAAGGGCGTATGCGTTTTTTCCTGAATATATTCAGGAAAAAACGCATACGCCCTTTTTGGCCAAGTGCATCATTGTGGACGTTCTGCCTCTTTTCCTATGCTTTCAATGCAATTCCAGTCTACCTCCTGAAATCGGTTTCCTGCAATTCTGCCCCGCTTTCAAGTCCTCTTGGCAGCCTTACTTCAGTATATTTTTGGACGATAGCTGTCATTTATAACTCTGCAGGTTTGTGAATTACAGTGCCCCTGAGCTCCTTTCTTCAACTCGCTTTCTTGTGAGCTGGCCGCAACACCGCAGGATTGCTTCAGGCCCTAATCTGGTTCCGGCACGGCACGCTGAGCCTCTGGTTAATTCCTCTTCCTGGTGGGAAATGAGAGTTAAATTTGCCCGTCCAGACACCTCCAGCTAGTCTCTCATTGGTTCTCCCTATTCCTGTTCATCTTCCGCAGAAATTGCAAACTGGGCCAAACAGGAGGTTAAAGGCACTGACTCTCCAAGTCGGGAGAGTGTTAGTAAAGCGTCTGGAATGTTGCACACGAGTACCAGGGGACGAGAACGGAGACATATTTGAACACGTCTCCCGATCACACGGTTGATCATACTCTGGGTTCCACATGCATGTTTTAGCTGAAGGAAGAATCCCTTAAACCTGGAGAGTTGAGACCCGTGGAATGGGTACCATGCAATATGACTTCAAAGGGTCTTCATTTGCTCACCGAACCTCTCCAATCCTATCACTGCTGCGTTTATGCCCCTGTACACATGCTTGATTCCCTTTCGGAGACATAGCAATCCATAGGTTTTAAGATACTTACTAGTCAGGTACATTCTTAGGCGTTTAATATGGGGTGTTGAGTCCATTTGGTTGAGCAAGGAGTAGCTCTTGTCTATTCCATATTTGGCTTAAGGAACTTACTCTGTGCTCATTTCAATCTCTGGTTTTATGCAGCACCCCAACTCACCTTTCCCCTTAAGCAAGCATAAGTTGGTTTTCTAAATTTGAGACCCTGTTCTGTTTTGTAATCCAGTTCCTGTGTAGCCAAGTTTACATTCCGTGTATTAGTGATATCTTATGATGTTTCTTTTTCTGTGTGACTTATTTCAGGTAGAATCATCATACCTGAATCCACTCATTATGCTGCTACGGGCCTGATGACATAGATGTCAGTGTTGAGTGATATTGCATTGTACGTAAGTACCACAACTTCTTCATCCATTTTTCACTTTCTGCGATATTGAACTTGTACCGTAAACGAGGTTCTTGTAAACAGAGCCGTCCCAAACTTTGGGGTGGCTGTGTCTTTTTGATTTTCATTTCCCTAAGCTAAAGGACCATAAGTGGAAGTGCCCTAGGCTCTGTTGCTTTGTTTTTTTAGATGTTTCAGGAAACACCATACACTTCTCCCGAGTGGCTGTTGGCAATTTACATCCCGCCCATCAGCATAACAAGGCTCCCAGTTCTCCATGGCCTGTCCTGCCTTTCTGGATTTTACACTTTTTTCAGATGGCCCTTTTGACCGGGTGGAAGTGAGACTTCATTGTAGTGCAGATTTCCTTTGCAAGCTTGCTTGGTTGGCCAAAAAGGGCGTATGCGTTTTTTCCTGAATATATTCAGGAAAAAACGCATACGCCCTTTTTGGCCAAGTGCATCATTGTGGACGTTCTGCCTCTTTTCCTATGCTTTAAATGCAATTCCAGTCTACCTCCTGAAATCGGTTTTCTGCAATTCTGCCCCGCTTTCGAGTCCTCTTGGCAGCCTTACTTCAGTATATTTTTGGACGATAGCTGTCATTTATAACTCTGCAGGTTTGTGAATTACAGTGCCCCTGAGCTCCTTTCTTCAACTCGCTTTCTTGTGAGCTGGCCGCAACACCGCAGGATTGCTTCAGGCCCTAATCTGGTTCCGGCACGGCACGCTGAGCCTTTGGTTAATTCCTCTTCCTGGTGGGAAATGAGAGTTAAATTTGCCCGTCCAGACACCTCCAGCTAGTCTCTCATTGGTTCTCCCTATTCCTGTTCATCTTCCGCAGAAATTGCAAACTGGGCCAAACAGGAGGTTAAAGGCACTGACTCTCCAAGTCGGGAGAGTGTTAGTAAAGCGTCTGGAATGTTGCACCCGAGTACCAGGGGACGAGAACGGAGACACATTTGAATACGTCTCCCGATCACACGGTTGATCATACTCTGGGTTCCACATGCATGTTTTAGCTGAAGGAAGAATCCCTTAAACCTGGAGAGTTGAGACCCGTGGAATGGGTACCATGCAATATGACTTCAAAGGGTCTTCATTTGCTCACCGAACCTCTCCAATCCTATCACTGCTGCGTTTACGCCCCTGTACACACGCTTGATTCCCTTTCGGAGACATAGCAATCCATAGGTTTTAAGATACTTACTAGTCAGGTACATTCTTAGGCGTTTAATATGGGGTGTTGAGTCCATTTGGTTGAGCAAGGAGTAGCTCTTGTCTATTCCATATTTGGCTTAAGGAACTTACTCTGTGCTCATTTCAATCTCTGGTTTTATGCAGCACCCCAACTCACCTTTCCCCTTAAGCAAGCATAAGTTGGTTTTCTAAATTTGAGACCCTGTTCTGTTTTGTAATCCAGTTCCTGTGTAGCCAAGTTTACATTCCGTGTATTAGTGATATCTTATGATGTTTCTTTTTCTGTGTGACTTATTTCAGGTAGAATCATCATACCTGAATCCACTCATTATGCTGCTACGGGCCTGATGACATAGATGTCAGTGTTGAGTGATATTGCATTGTACGTAAGTACCACAACTTCTTCATCCATTTTTCACTTTCTGCGATATTGAACTTGTACCGTAAACGAGGTTCTTGTAAACAGAGCCGTCCCAAACTTTGGGGTGGCTGTGTCTTTTTGATTTTCATTTCCCTAAGCTAAAGGACCATAAGTGGAAGTGCCCTAGGCTCTGTTGCTTTGTTTTTTTAGATGTTTCAGGAAACACCATACACTTCTCCCGAGTGGCTGTTGGCAATTTACATCCCGCCCATCAGCATAACAAGGCTCCCAGTTCTCCATGGCCTGTCCTGCCTTTCTGGATTTTACACTTTTTTCAGATGGCCCTTTTGACCGGGTGGAAGTGAGACTTCATTGTAGTGCAGATTTCCTTTGCAAGCTTGCTTGGTTGGCCAAAAAGGGCGTATGCGTTTTTTCCTGAATATATTCAGGAAAAAACGCATACGCCCTTTTTGGCCAAGTGCATCATTGTGGACGTTCTGCCTCTTTTCCTATGCTTTAAATGCAATTCCAGTCTACCTCCTGAAATCGGTTTTCTGCAATTCTGCCCCGCTTTCGAGTCCTCTTGGCAGCCTTACTTCAGTATATTTTTGGACGATAGCTGTCATTTATAACTCTGCAGGTTTGTGAATTACAGTGCCCCTGAGCTCCTTTCTTCAACTCGCTTTCTTGTGAGCTGGCCGCAACACCGCAGGATTGCTTCAGGCCCTAAACTGGTTCCGGCACGGCACGCTGAGCCTTTGGTTAATTCCTCTTCCTGGTGGGAAATGAGAGTTAAATTTGCCCGTCCAGACACCTCCAGCTAGTCTCTCATTGGTTCTCCCTATTCCTGTTCATCTTCCGCAGAAATTGCAAACTGGGCCAAACAGGAGGTTAAAGGCACTGACTCTCCAAGTCGGGAGAGTGTTATTAAACGTCTGGAATGTTGCACCCGAGTACCAGGGGACGAGAACGGAGACACATTTGAATACGTCTCCCGATCACACGGTTGATCATACTCTGGGTTCCACATGCATGTTTTAGCTGAAGGAAGAATCCCTTAAACCTGGAGAGTTGAGACCCGTGGAATGGGTACCATGCAATATGACTTCAAAGGGTCTTCATTTGCTCACCGAACCTCTCCAATCCTATCACTGCTGCGTTTACGCCCCTGTACACACGCTTGATTCCCTTTCGGAGACATAGCAATCCATAGGTTTTAAGATACTTACTAGTCAGGTACATTCTTAGGCGTTTAATATGGGGTGTTGAGTCCATTTGGTTGAGCAAGGAGTAGCTCTTGTCTATTCCATATTTGGCTTAAGGAACTTACTCTGTGCTCATTTCCATCTCTGGTTTTATGCAGCACCCCAACTCACCTTTCCCCTTAAGCAAGCATAAGTTGGTTTTCTAAATTTGAGACCCTGTTCTGTTTTGTAATCCAGTTCCTGTGTAGCCAAGTTTACATTCCGTGTATTAGTGATATCTTATGATATTTCTTTTTCTGTGTGAATTATTTCAGGTAGAATCATCATACCTGAATCCACTCATTATGCTGCTACGGGCCTGATGACATAGATGTCAGTGTTGAGTGATATTCCATTGTACGTAAGTACCACAACTTCTTCATCCATTTTTCACTTTCTGCGATATTGAACTTGTACCGTAAACGAGGTTCTTGTAAACAGAGCCGTCCCAAACTTTGGGGTGGCTGTGTCTTTTTGATTTTCATTTCCCTAAGCTAAAGGACCATAAGTGGAAGTGCCCTAGGCTCTGTTGCTTTGTTTTTTAGATGTTTCAGGAAACACCATACACTTCTCCCGAGTGGCTGTTGGCAATTTACATCCCGCCCATCAGCATAACAAGGCTCCCAGTTCTCCATGGCCTGTCCTGCCTTTCTGGATTTTACACTTTTTTCAGATGGCCCTTTGACCGGGGGGAAGTGAGACTTCATTGTAGTGCAGGTTTCCTTTGCAAGCTTGCTTGGTTGGCCAAAAAGGGCGTATGCGTTTTTTCCTGAATATATTCAGGAAAAAACGCATACGCCCTTTTTGGCCAAGTGCATCATTGTGGACGTTCTGCCTCTTTTCCTATGCTTTCAATGCAATTCCAGTCTACCTCCTGAAATCGGTTTCCTGCCATTCTGCCCCGCTTTCAAGTCCTCTTGGCAGCCTTACTTCAGTATATTTTTGGACGATAGCTGTCATTTATAACTCTGCAGGTTTGTGAATTACAGTGCCCCTGAGCTCCTTTCTTCAACTCGCTTTCTTGTGAGCTGGCCGCAACACCGCAGGATTGCTTCAGGCCCTAATCTGGTTCCGGCACGGCACGCTGAGCCTTTGGTTAATTCCTCTTCCTGGTGGGAAATGAGAGTTAAATTTGCCCGTCCAGACACCTCCAGCTAGTCTCTCATTGGTTCTCCCTATTCCTGTTCATCTTCCGCAGAAATTGCAAACTGGGCCAAACAGGAGGTTAAAGGCACTGACTCTCCAAGTCGGGAGAGTGTTAGTAAAGCGTCTGGAATGTTGCACCCGAGTACCAGGGGACGAGAACGGAGACATATTTGAACACGTCTCCCGATCACACGGTTGATCATACTCTGGGTTCCACATGCATGTTTTAGCTGAAGGAAGAATCCCTTAAACCTGGAGAGTTGAGACCCGTGGAATGGGTACCATGCAATATGACTTCAAAGGGTCTTCATTTGCTCACCGAACCTCTCCAATCCTATCACTGCTGCGTTTATGCCCCTGTACACACGCTTGATTCCCTTTCGGAGACATAGCAATCCATAGGTTTTAAGATACTTACTAGTCAGGTACATTCTTAGGCGTTTAATATGGGGTGTTGAGTCCATTTGGTTGAGCAAGGAGTAGCTCTTGTCTATTCCATATTTGGCTTAAGGAACTTACTCTGTGCTCATTTCAATCTCTGGTTTTATGCAGCACCCCAACTCACCTTTCCCCTTAAGCAAGCATAAGTTGGTTTTCTAAATTTGAGACCCTGTTCTGTTTTGTAATCCAGTTCCTGTGTAGCCAAGTTTACATTCCGTGTATTAGTGATATCTTATGATGTTTCTTTTTCTGTGTGACTTATTTCAGGTAGAATCATCATACCTGAATCCACTCATTATGCTGCTACGGGCCTGATGACATAGATGTCAGTGTTGAGTGATATTGCATTGTACGTAAGTACCACAACTTCTTCATCCATTTTTCACTTTCTGCGATATTGAACTTGTACCGTAAACGAGGTTCTTGTAAACAGAGCCGTCCCAAACTTTGGGGTGGCTGTGTCTTTTTGATTTTCATTTCCCTAAGCTAAAGGACCATAAGTGGAAGTGCCCTAGGCTCTGTTGCTTTGTTTTTTAGATGTTTCAGGAAACACCATACACTTCTCCCGAGTGGCTGTTGGCAATTTACATCCCGCCCATCAGCATAACAAGGCTCCCAGTTCTCCATGGCCTGTCCTGCCTTTCTGGATTTTACACTTTTTTCAGATGGCCCTTTGACCGGGGGGAAGTGAGACTTCATTGTAGTGCAGGTTTCCTTTGCAAGCTTGCTTGGTTGGCCAAAAAGGGCGTATGCGTTTTTTCCTGAATATATTCAGGAAAAAACGCATACGCCCTTTTTGGCCAAGTGCATCATTGTGGACGTTCTGCCTCTTTTCCTATGCTTTCAATGCAATTCCAGTCTACCTCCTGAAATCGGTTTCCTGCCATTCTGCCCCGCTTTCAAGTCCTCTTGGCAGCCTTACTTCAGTATATTTTTGGACGATAGCTGTCATTTATAACTCTGCAGGTTTGTGAATTACAGTGCCCCTGAGCTCCTTTCTTCAACTCGCTTTCTTGTGAGCTGGCCGCAACACCGCAGGATTGCTTCAGGCCCTAATCTGGTTCCGGCACGGCACGCTGAGCCTCTGGTTAATTCCTCTTCCTGGTGGGAAATGAGAGTTAAATTTGCCCGTCCAGACACCTCCAGCAAGTCTCTCATTGGTTCTCCCTATTCCTGTTCATCTTCCGCAGAAATTGCAAACTGGGCCAAACAGGAGGTTAAAGGCACTGACTCTCCAAGTCGGGAGAGTGTTAGTAAAGCGTCTGCAATGTTGCACCCGAGTACCAGGGGACGAGAACGGAGACATATTTGAACACGTCTCCCGATCACACGGTTGATCATACTCTGGGTTCCACATGCATGTTTTAGCTGAAGGAAGAATCCCTTAAACCTGGAGAGTTGAGACCCGTGGAATGGGTACCATGCAATATGACTTCAAAGGGTCTTCATTTGCTCACCAAACCTCTCCAATCCTATCACTGCTGCGTTTATGCCCCTGTACACACGCTTGATTCCCTTTCGGAGACATAGCAATCCATAGGTTTTAAGATACTTACTAGTCAGGTACATTCTTAGGCGTTTAATATGGGGTGTTGAGTCCATTTCGTTGAGCAAGGAGTAGCTCTTGTCTATTCCATATATGGCTTAAGGAACTCACTCTGTGCTCATTTCAATCTCTGGTTTTATGCAGCACCCCAACTCACCTTTCCCCTTAAGCAAGCATAAGTTGGTTTTCTAAATTTGAGACCCTGTTCTGTTTTGTAATCCAGTTCCTGTGTAGCCAAGTTTACATTCCGTGTATTAGTGATATCTTATGATGTTTCTTTTTCTGTGTGACTTATTTCAGGTAGAATCATCATACCTGAATCCACTCATTATGCTGCTACGGGCCTGATGACATAGATGTCAGTGCTGAGTGATATTGCATTGTACGTAAGTACCACAACTTCTTCATCCATTTTTCACTTTCTGCGATATTGAACTTGTACCGTAAACGAGGTTCTTGTAAACAGAGCCGTCCCAAACTTTGGGGTGGCTGTGTCTTTTTGATTTTCATTTCCCTAAGCTAAAGGACCATAAGTGGAAGTGCCCTAGGCTCTGTTGCTTTGTTTCTTAGATGTTTCAGGAAACACCATACACTTCTCCCGAGTGGCTGTTGGCAATTTACATCCCGCCCATCAGCATAACAAGGCTCCCAGTTCTCCATGGCCTGTCCTGCCTTTCTGGATTTTACACTTTTTTCAGATGGCCCTTTTGACCGGGAGGAAGTGAGACTTCATTGTAGTGCAGATTTCCTTTGCAAGCTTGCTTGGTTGGCCAAAAAGGGCGTATGCGTTTTTTCCTGAATATATTCAGGAAAAAACGCATACGCCCTTTTTGGCCAAGTGCATCATTGTGGACGTTCTGCCTCTTTTCCTATGCTTTAAATGCAATTCCAGTCTACCTCCTGAAATCAGTTTCCTGAAATTCTGCCCCGCATTCAAGTACTCTTGGCAGCCTTACTTCAGTATATTTTTGGACGATAGCTGTCATTTATAACTCTGCAGGTTTGTGAATTACAGTGCCCCTGAGCTCCTTTCTTCAACTCGCTTTCTTGTGAGCTGGCCGCAACACCGCAGGATTGCTTCAGGCCCTAATCTGGTTCCGGCACGGCACGCTGAGCCTTTGGTTAATTCCTCTTCCTGGTGGGAAATGAGAGTTAAATTTGCCCGTCCAGACACCTCCAGCTAGTCTCTCATTGGTTCTCCCTATTCCTGTTCATCTTCCGCAGAAATTGCAAACTGGGCCAAACAGGAGGTTAAAGGCACTGACTCTCCAAGTCGGGAGAGTGTTAGTAAAGCGTCTGGAATGTTGCACCCGAGTACCAGGGGACGAGAACGGAGACATATTTGAACACGTCTCCCGATCACACGGTTGATCATACTCTGGGTTCCACATGCATGTTTTAGCTGAAGGAAGAATCCCTTAAACCTGGAGAGTTGAGACCCGTGGAATGGGTACCATGCAATATGACTTCAAAGGGTCTTCATTTGCTCACCGAACCTCTCCAATCCTATCACTGCTGCGTTTATGCCCCTGTACACACGCTTGATTCCCTTTCGGAGACATAGCAATCCATAGGTTTTAAGATACTTACTAGTCAGGTACATTCTTAGGCGTTTAATATGGGGTGTTGAGTCCATTTGGTTGAGCAAGGAGTAGCTCTTGTCTATTCCATATTTGGCTTAAGGAACTTACTCTGTGCTCATTTCAATCTCTGGTTTTATGCAGCACCCCAACTCACCTTTCCCCTTAAGCAAGCATAAGTTGGTTTTCTAAATTTGAGACCCTGTTCTGTTTTGTAATCCAGTTCCTGTGTAGCCAAGTTTACATTCCGTGTATTAGTGATATCTTATGATGTTTCTTTTTCTGTGTGACTTATTTCAGGTAGAATCATCATACCTGAATCCACTCATTATGCTGCTACGGGCCTGATGACATAGATGTCAGTGTTGAGTGATATTGCATTGTACGTAAGTACCACAACTTCTTCATCCATTTTTCACTTTCTGCGATATTGAACTTGTACCGTAAACGAGGTTCTTGTAAACAGAGCCGTCCCAAACTTTGGGGTGGCTGTGTCTTTTTGATTTTCATTTCCCTAAGCTAAAGGACCATAAGTGGAAGTGCCCTAGGCTCTGTTGCTTTGTTTTTTAGATGTTTCAGGAAACACCATACACTTCTCCCGAGTGGCTGTTGGCAATTTACATCCCGCCCATCAGCATAACAAGGCTCCCAGTTCTCCATGGCCTGTCCTGCCTTTCTGGATTTTACACTTTTTTCAGATGGCCCTTTGACCGGGGGGAAGTGAGACTTCATTGTAGTGCAGGTTTCCTTTGCAAGCTTGCTTGGTTGGCCAAAAAGGGCGTATGCGTTTTTTCCTGAATATATTCAGGAAAAAACGCATACGCCCTTTTTGGCCAAGTGCATCATTGTGGACGTTCTGCCTCTTTTCCTATGCTTTCAATGCAATTCCAGTCTACCTCCTGAAATCGGTTTCCTGCCATTCTGCCCCGCTTTCAAGTCCTCTTGGCAGCCTTACTTCAGTATATTTTTGGACGATAGCTGTCATTTATAACTCTGCAGGTTTGTGAATTACAGTGCCCCTGAGCTCCTTTCTTCAACTCGCTTTCTTGTGAGCTGGCCGCAACACCGCAGGATTGCTTCAGGCCCTAATCTGGTTCCGGCACGGCACGCTGAGCCTCTGGTTAATTCCTCTTCCTGGTGGGAAATGAGAGTTAAATTTGCCCGTCCAGACACCTCCAGCAAGTCTCTCATTGGTTCTCCCTATTCCTGTTCATCTTCCGCAGAAATTGCAAACTGGGCCAAACAGGAGGTTAAAGGCACTGACTCTCCAAGTCGGGAGAGTGTTAGTAAAGCGTCTGCAATGTTGCACCCGAGTACCAGGGGACGAGAACGGAGACATATTTGAACACGTCTCCCGATCACACGGTTGATCATACTCTGGGTTCCACATGCATGTTTTAGCTGAAGGAAGAATCCCTTAAACCTGGAGAGTTGAGACCCGTGGAATGGGTACCATGCAATATGACTTCAAAGGGTCTTCATTTGCTCACCGAACCTCTCCAATCCTATCACTGCTGCGTTTATGCCCCTGTACACACGCTTGATTCCCTTTCGGAGACATAGCAATCCATAGGTTTTAAGATACTTACTAGTCAGGTACATTCTTAGGCGTTTAATATGGGGTGTTGACTCCATTTGGTTGAGCAAGGAGTAGCTCTTGTCTATTCCATATTTGGCTTAAGGAACTTACTCTGTGCTCATTTCAATCTCTGGTTTTATGCAGCACCCCAACTCACCTTTCCCCTTAAGCAAGCATAAGTTGGTTTTCTAAATTTGAGACCCTGTTCTGTTTTGTAATCCAGTTCCTGTGTAGCCAAGTTTACATTCCGTGTATTAGTGATATCTTATGATGTTTCTTTTTCTGTGTGACTTATTTCAGGTAGAATCATCATACCTGAATCCACTCATTATGCTGCTACGGGCCTGATGACATAGATGTCAGTGTTGAGTGATATTGCATTGTACGTAAGTACCACAACTTCTTCATCCATTTTTCACTTTCTGCGATATTGAACTTGTACCGTAAACGAGGTTCTTGTAAACAGAGCCGTCCCAAACTTTGGGGTGGCTGTGTCTTTTTGATTTTCATTTCCCTAAGCTAAAGGACCATAAGTGGAAGTGCCCTAGGCTCTGTTGCTTTGTTTTTTAGATGTTTCAGGAAACACCATACACTTCTCCCGAGTGGCTGTTGGCAATTTACATCCCGCCCATCAGCATAACAAGGCTCCCAGTTCTCCATGGCCTGTCCTGCCTTTCTGGATTTTACACTTTTTTCAGATGGCCCTTTGACCGGGGGGAAGTGAGACTTCATTGTAGTGCAGGTTTCCTTTGCAAGCTTGCTTGGTTGGCCAAAAAGGGCGTATGCGTTTTTTCCTGAATATATTCAGGAAAAAACGCATACGCCCTTTTTGGCCAAGTGCATCATTGTGGACGTTCTGCCTCTTTTCCTATGCTTTCAATGCAATTCCAGTCTACCTCCTGAAATCGGTTTCCTGCCATTCTGCCCCGCTTTCAAGTCCTCTTGGCAGCCTTACTTCAGTATATTTTTGGACGATAGCTGTCATTTATAACTCTGCAGGTTTGTGAATTACAGTGCCCCTGAGCTCCTTTCTTCAACTCGCTTTCTTGTGAGCTGGCCGCAACACCGCAGGATTGCTTCAGGCCCTAATCTGGTTCCGGCACGGCACGCTGAGCCTTTGGTTAATTCCTCTTCCTGGTGGGAAATGAGAGTTAAATTTGCCCGTCCAGACACCTCCAGCTAGTCTCTCATTGGTTCTCCCTATTCCTGTTCATCTTCCGCAGAAATTGCAAACTGGGCCAAACAGGAGGTTAAAGGCACTGACTCTCCAAGTCGGGAGAGTGTTAGTAAAGCGTCTGGAATGTTGCACCCGAGTACCAGGGGACGAGAACGGAGACACATTTGAATACGTCTCCCGATCACACGGTTGATCATACTCTGGGTTCCACATGCATGTTTTAGCTGAAGGAAGAATCCCTTAAACCTGGAGAGTTGAGACCCGTGGAATGGGTACCATGCAATATGACTTCAAAGGGTCTTCATTTGCTCACCGAACCTCTCCAATCCTATCACTGCTGCGTTTACGCCCCTGTACACACGCTTGATTCCCTTTCGGAGACATAGCAATCCATAGGTTTTAAGATACTTACTAGTCAGGTACATTCTTAGGCGTTTAATATGGGGTGTTGAGTCCATTTGGTTGAGCAAGGAGTAGCTCTTGTCTATTCCATATTTGGCTTAAGGAACTTACTCTGTGCTCATTTCAATCTCTGGTTTTATGCAGCACCCCAACTCACCTTTCCCCTTAAGCAAGCATAAGTTGGTTTTCTAAATTTGAGACCCTGTTCTGTTTTGTAATCCAGTTCCTGTGTAGCCAAGTTTACATTCCGTGTATTAGTGATATCTTATGATGTTTCTTTTTCTGTGTGACTTATTTCAGGTAGAATCATCATACCTGAATCCACTCATTATGCTGCTACGGGCCTGATGACATAGATGTCAGTGTTGAGTGATATTGCATTGTACGTAAGTACCACAACTTCTTCATCCATTTTTCACTTTCTGCGATATTGAACTTGTACCGTAAACGAGGTTCTTGTAAACAGAGCCGTCCCAAACTTTGGGGTGGCTGTGTCTTTTTGATTTTCATTTCCCTAAGCTAAAGGACCATAAGTGGAAGTGCCCTAGGCTCTGTTGCTTTGTTTTTTTAGATGTTTCAGGAAACACCATACACTTCTCCCGAGTGGCTGTTGGCAATTTACATCCCGCCCATCAGCATAACAAGGCTCCCAGTTCTCCATGGCCTGTCCTGCCTTTCTGGATTTTTCACTTTTTTCAGATGGCCCTTTTGACCGGGTGGAAGTGAGACTTCATTGTAGTGCAGATTTCCTTTGCAAGCTTGCTTGGTTGGCCAAAAAGGGCGTATGCGTTTTTTCCTGAATATATTCAGGAAAAAACGCATACGCCCTTTTTGGCCAAGTGCATCATTGTGGACGTTCTGCCTCTTTTCCTATGCTTTAAATGCAATTCCAGTCTACCTCCTGAAATCGGTTTTCTGCAATTCTGCCCCGCTTTCGAGTCCTCTTGGCAGCCTTACTTCAGTATATTTTTGGACGATAGCTGTCATTTATAACTCTGCAGGTTTGTGAATTACAGTGCCCCTGAGCTCCTTTCTTCAACTCGCTTTCTTGTGAGCTGGCCGCAACACCGCAGGATTGCTTCAGGCCCTAAACTGGTTCCGGCACGGCACGCTGAGCCTTTGGTTAATTCCTCTTCCTGGTGGGAAATGAGAGTTAAATTTGCCCGTCCAGACACCTCCAGCTAGTCTCTCATTGGTTCTCCCTATTCCTGTTCATCTTCCGCAGAAATTGCAAACTGGGCCAAACAGGAGGTTAAAGGCACTGACTCTCCAAGTCGGGAGAGTGTTATTAAACGTCTGGAATGTTGCACCCGAGTACCAGGGGACGAGAACGGAGACACATTTGAATACGTCTCCCGATCACACGGTTGATCATACTCTGGGTTCCACATGCATGTTTTAGCTGAAGGAAGAATCCCTTAAACCTGGAGAGTTGAGACCCGTGGAATGGGTACCATGCAATATGACTTCAAAGGGTCTTCATTTGCTCACCGAACCTCTCCAATCCTATCACTGCTGCGTTTACGCCCCTGTACACACGCTTGATTCCCTTTCGGAGACATAGCAATCCATAGGTTTTAAGATACTTACTAGTCAGGTACATTCTTAGGCGTTTAATATGGGGTGTTGAGTCCATTTGGTTGAGCAAGGAGTAGCTCTTGTCTATTCCATATTTGGCTTAAGGAACTTACTCTGTGCTCATTTCCATCTCTGGTTTTATGCAGCACCCCAACTCACCTTTCCCCTTAAGCAAGCATAAGTTGGTTTTCTAAATTTGAGACCCTGTTCTGTTTTGTAATCCAGTTCCTGTGTAGCCAAGTTTACATTCCGTGTATTAGTGATATCTTATGATATTTCTTTTTCTGTGTGAATTATTTCAGGTAGAATCATCATACCTGAATCCACTCATTATGCTGCTACGGGCCTGATGACATAGATGTCAGTGTTGAGTGATATTCCATTGTACGTAAGTACCACAACTTCTTCATCCATTTTTCACTTTCTGCGATATTGAACTTGTACCGTAAACGAGGTTCTTGTAAACAGAGCCGTCCCAAACTTTGGGGTGGCTGTGTCTTTTTGATTTTCATTTCCCTAAGCTAAAGGACCATAAGTGGAAGTGCCCTAGGCTCTGTTGCTTTGTTTTTTAGATGTTTCAGGAAACACCATACACTTCTCCCGAGTGGCTGTTGGCAATTTACATCCCGCCCATCAGCATAACAAGGCTCCCAGTTCTCCATGGCCTGTCCTGCCTTTCTGGATTTTACACTTTTTTCAGATGGCCCTTTGACCGGGGGGAAGTGAGACTTCATTGTAGTGCAGGTTTCCTTTGCAAGCTTGCTTGGTTGGCCAAAAAGGGCGTATGCGTTTTTTCCTGAATATATTCAGGAAAAAACGCATACGCCCTTTTTGGCCAAGTGCATCATTGTGGACGTTCTGCCTCTTTTCCTATGCTTTCAATGCAATTCCAGTCTACCTCCTGAAATCGGTTTCCTGCCATTCTGCCCCGCTTTCAAGTCCTCTTGGCAGCCTTACTTCAGTATATTTTTGGACGATAGCTGTCATTTATAACTCTGCAGGTTTGTGAATTACAGTGCCCCTGAGCTCCTTTCTTCAACTCGCTTTCTTGTGAGCTGGCCGCAACACCGCAGGATTGCTTCAGGCCCTAATCTGGTTCCGGCACGGCACGCTGAGCCTTTGGTTAATTCCTCTTCCTGGTGGGAAATGAGAGTTAAATTTGCCCGTCCAGACACCTCCAGCTAGTCTCTCATTGGTTCTCCCTATTCCTGTTCATCTTCCGCAGAAATTGCAAACTGGGCCAAACAGGAGGTTAAAGGCACTGACTCTCCAAGTCGGGAGAGTGTTAGTAAAGCGTCTGGAATGTTGCACCCGAGTACCAGGGGACGAGAACGGAGACATATTTGAACACGTCTCCCGATCACACGGTTGATCATACTCTGGGTTCCACATGCATGTTTTAGCTGAAGGAAGAATCCCTTAAACCTGGAGAGTTGAGACCCGTGGAATGGGTACCATGCAATATGACTTCAAAGGGTCTTCATTTGCTCACCGAACCTCTCCAATCCTATCACTGCTGCGTTTATGCCCCTGTACACACGCTTGATTCCCTTTCGGAGACATAGCAATCCATAGGTTTTAAGATACTTACTAGTCAGGTACATTCTTAGGCGTTTAATATGGGGTGTTGAGTCCATTTGGTTGAGCAAGGAGTAGCTCTTGTCTATTCCATATTTGGCTTAAGGAACTTACTCTGTGCTCATTTCAATCTCTGGTTTTATGCAGCACCCCAACTCACCTTTCCCCTTAAGCAAGCATAAGTTGGTTTTCTAAATTTGAGACCCTGTTCTGTTTTGTAATCCAGTTCCTGTGTAGCCAAGTTTACATTCCGTGTATTAGTGATATCTTATGATGTTTCTTTTTCTGTGTGACTTATTTCAGGTAGAATCATCATACCTGAATCCACTCATTATGCTGCTACGGGCCTGATGACATAGATGTCAGTGTTGAGTGATATTGCATTGTACGTAAGTACCACAACTTCTTCATCCATTTTTCACTTTCTGCGATATTGAACTTGTACCGTAAACGAGGTTCTTGTAAACAGAGCCGTCCCAAACTTTGGGGTGGCTGTGTCTTTTTGATTTTCATTTCCCTAAGCTAAAGGACCATAAGTGGAAGTGCCCTAGGCTCTGTTGCTTTGTTTTTTAGATGTTTCAGGAAACACCATACACTTCTCCCGAGTGGCTGTTGGCAATTTACATCCCGCCCATCAGCATAACAAGGCTCCCAGTTCTCCATGGCCTGTCCTGCCTTTCTGGATTTTACACTTTTTTCAGATGGCCCTTTGACCGGGGGGAAGTGAGACTTCATTGTAGTGCAGGTTTCCTTTGCAAGCTTGCTTGGTTGGCCAAAAAGGGCGTATGCGTTTTTTCCTGAATATATTCAGGAAAAAACGCATACGCCCTTTTTGGCCAAGTGCATCATTGTGGACGTTCTGCCTCTTTTCCTATGCTTTCAATGCAATTCCAGTCTACCTCCTGAAATCGGTTTCCTGCCATTCTGCCCCGCTTTCAAGTCCTCTTGGCAGCCTTACTTCAGTATATTTTTGGACGATAGCTGTCATTTATAACTCTGCAGGTTTGTGAATTACAGTGCCCCTGAGCTCCTTTCTTCAACTCGCTTTCTTGTGAGCTGGCCGCAACACCGCAGGATTGCTTCAGGCCCTAATCTGGTTCCGGCACGGCACGCTGAGCCTCTGGTTAATTCCTCTTCCTGGTGGGAAATGAGAGTTAAATTTGCCCGTCCAGACACCTCCAGCAAGTCTCTCATTGGTTCTCCCTATTCCTGTTCATCTTCCGCAGAAATTGCAAACTGGGCCAAACAGGAGGTTAAAGGCACTGACTCTCCAAGTCGGGAGAGTGTTAGTAAAGCGTCTGCAATGTTGCACCCGAGTACCAGGGGACGAGAACGGAGACATATTTGAACACGTCTCCCGATCACACGGTTGATCATACTCTGGGTTCCACATGCATGTTTTAGCTGAAGGAAGAATCCCTTAAACCTGGAGAGTTGAGACCCGTGGAATGGGTACCATGCAATATGACTTCAAAGGGTCTTCATTTGCTCACCAAACCTCTCCAATCCTATCACTGCTGCGTTTATGCCCCTGTACACACGCTTGATTCCCTTTCGGAGACATAGCAATCCATAGGTTTTAAGATACTTACTAGTCAGGTACATTCTTAGGCGTTTAATATGGGGTGTTGAGTCCATTTCGTTGAGCAAGGAGTAGCTCTTGTCTATTCCATATATGGCTTAAGGAACTCACTCTGTGCTCATTTCAATCTCTGGTTTTATGCAGCACCCCAACTCACCTTTCCCCTTAAGCAAGCATAAGTTGGTTTTCTAAATTTGAGACCCTGTTCTGTTTTGTAATCCAGTTCCTGTGTAGCCAAGTTTACATTCCGTGTATTAGTGATATCTTATGATGTTTCTTTTTCTGTGTGACTTATTTCAGGTAGAATCATCATACCTGAATCCACTCATTATGCTGCTACGGGCCTGATGACATAGATGTCAGTGCTGAGTGATATTGCATTGTACGTAAGTACCACAACTTCTTCATCCATTTTTCACTTTCTGCGATATTGAACTTGTACCGTAAACGAGGTTCTTGTAAACAGAGCCGTCCCAAACTTTGGGGTGGCTGTGTCTTTTTGATTTTCATTTCCCTAAGCTAAAGGACCATAAGTGGAAGTGCCCTAGGCTCTGTTGCTTTGTTTCTTAGATGTTTCAGGAAACACCATACACTTCTCCCGAGTGGCTGTTGGCAATTTACATCCCGCCCATCAGCATAACAAGGCTCCCAGTTCTCCATGGCCTGTCCTGCCTTTCTGGATTTTACACTTTTTTCAGATGGCCCTTTTGACCGGGAGGAAGTGAGACTTCATTGTAGTGCAGATTTCCTTTGCAAGCTTGCTTGGTTGGCCAAAAAGGGCGTATGCGTTTTTTCCTGAATATATTCAGGAAAAAACGCATACGCCCTTTTTGGCCAAGTGCATCATTGTGGACGTTCTGCCTCTTTTCCTATGCTTTAAATGCAATTCCAGTCTACCTCCTGAAATCAGTTTCCTGAAATTCTGCCCCGCATTCAAGTACTCTTGGCAGCCTTACTTCAGTATATTTTTGGACGATAGCTGTCATTTATAACTCTGCAGGTTTGTGAATTACAGTGCCCCTGAGCTCCTTTCTTCAACTCGCTTTCTTGTGAGCTGGCCGCAACACCGCAGGATTGCTTCAGGCCCTAATCTGGTTCCGGCACGGCACGCTGAGCCTTTGGTTAATTCCTCTTCCTGGTGGGAAATGAGAGTTAAATTTGCCCGTCCAGACACCTCCAGCTAGTCTCTCATTGGTTCTCCCTATTCCTGTTCATCTTCCGCAGAAATTGCAAACTGGGCCAAACAGGAGGTTAAAGGCACTGACTCTCCAAGTCGGGAGAGTGTTAGTAAAGCGTCTGGAATGTTGCACCCGAGTACCAGGGGACGAGAACGGAGACATATTTGAACACGTCTCCCGATCACACGGTTGATCATACTCTGGGTTCCACATGCATGTTTTAGCTGAAGGAAGAATCCCTTAAACCTGGAGAGTTGAGACCCGTGGAATGGGTACCATGCAATATGACTTCAAAGGGTCTTCATTTGCTCACCGAACCTCTCCAATCCTATCACTGCTGCGTTTATGCCCCTGTACACACGCTTGATTCCCTTTCGGAGACATAGCAATCCATAGGTTTTAAGATACTTACTAGTCAGGTACATTCTTAGGCGTTTAATATGGGGTGTTGAGTCCATTTGGTTGAGCAAGGAGTAGCTCTTGTCTATTCCATATTTGGCTTAAGGAACTTACTCTGTGCTCATTTCAATCTCTGGTTTTATGCAGCACCCCAACTCACCTTTCCCCTTAAGCAAGCATAAGTTGGTTTTCTAAATTTGAGACCCTGTTCTGTTTTGTAATCCAGTTCCTGTGTAGCCAAGTTTACATTCCGTGTATTAGTGATATCTTATGATGTTTCTTTTTCTGTGTGACTTATTTCAGGTAGAATCATCATACCTGAATCCACTCATTATGCTGCTACGGGCCTGATGACATAGATGTCAGTGTTGAGTGATATTGCATTGTACGTAAGTACCACAACTTCTTCATCCATTTTTCACTTTCTGCGATATTGAACTTGTACCGTAAACGAGGTTCTTGTAAACAGAGCCGTCCCAAACTTTGGGGTGGCTGTGTCTTTTTGATTTTCATTTCCCTAAGCTAAAGGACCATAAGTGGAAGTGCCCTAGGCTCTGTTGCTTTGTTTTTTAGATGTTTCAGGAAACACCATACACTTCTCCCGAGTGGCTGTTGGCAATTTACATCCCGCCCATCAGCATAACAAGGCTCCCAGTTCTCCATGGCCTGTCCTGCCTTTCTGGATTTTACACTTTTTTCAGATGGCCCTTTGACCGGGGGGAAGTGAGACTTCATTGTAGTGCAGGTTTCCTTTGCAAGCTTGCTTGGTTGGCCAAAAAGGGCGTATGCGTTTTTTCCTGAATATATTCAGGAAAAAACGCATACGCCCTTTTTGGCCAAGTGCATCATTGTGGACGTTCTGCCTCTTTTCCTATGCTTTCAATGCAATTCCAGTCTACCTCCTGAAATCGGTTTCCTGCCATTCTGCCCCGCTTTCAAGTCCTCTTGGCAGCCTTACTTCAGTATATTTTTGGACGATAGCTGTCATTTATAACTCTGCAGGTTTGTGAATTACAGTGCCCCTGAGCTCCTTTCTTCAACTCGCTTTCTTGTGAGCTGGCCGCAACACCGCAGGATTGCTTCAGGCCCTAATCTGGTTCCGGCACGGCACGCTGAGCCTCTGGTTAATTCCTCTTCCTGGTGGGAAATGAGAGTTAAATTTGCCCGTCCAGACACCTCCAGCAAGTCTCTCATTGGTTCTCCCTATTCCTGTTCATCTTCCGCAGAAATTGCAAACTGGGCCAAACAGGAGGTTAAAGGCACTGACTCTCCAAGTCGGGAGAGTGTTAGTAAAGCGTCTGCAATGTTGCACCCGAGTACCAGGGGACGAGAACGGAGACATATTTGAACACGTCTCCCGATCACACGGTTGATCATACTCTGGGTTCCACATGCATGTTTTAGCTGAAGGAAGAATCCCTTAAACCTGGAGAGTTGAGACCCGTGGAATGGGTACCATGCAATATGACTTCAAAGGGTCTTCATTTGCTCACCGAACCTCTCCAATCCTATCACTGCTGCGTTTATGCCCCTGTACACACGCTTGATTCCCTTTCGGAGACATAGCAATCCATAGGTTTTAAGATACTTACTAGTCAGGTACATTCTTAGGCGTTTAATATGGGGTGTTGACTCCATTTGGTTGAGCAAGGAGTAGCTCTTGTCTATTCCATATTTGGCTTAAGGAACTTACTCTGTGCTCATTTCAATCTCTGGTTTTATGCAGCACCCCAACTCACCTTTCCCCTTAAGCAAGCATAAGTTGGTTTTCTAAATTTGAGACCCTGTTCTGTTTTGTAATCCAGTTCCTGTGTAGCCAAGTTTACATTCCGTGTATTAGTGATATCTTATGATGTTTCTTTTTCTGTGTGACTTATTTCAGGTAGAATCATCATACCTGAATCCACTCATTATGCTGCTACGGGCCTGATGACATAGATGTCAGTGTTGAGTGATATTGCATTGTACGTAAGTACCACAACTTCTTCATCCATTTTTCACTTTCTGCGATATTGAACTTGTACCGTAAACGAGGTTCTTGTAAACAGAGCCGTCCCAAACTTTGGGGTGGCTGTGTCTTTTTGATTTTCATTTCCCTAAGCTAAAGGACCATAAGTGGAAGTGCCCTAGGCTCTGTTGCTTTGTTTTTTAGATGTTTCAGGAAACACCATACACTTCTCCCGAGTGGCTGTTGGCAATTTACATCCCGCCCATCAGCATAACAAGGCTCCCAGTTCTCCATGGCCTGTCCTGCCTTTCTGGATTTTACACTTTTTTCAGATGGCCCTTTGACCGGGGGGAAGTGAGACTTCATTGTAGTGCAGGTTTCCTTTGCAAGCTTGCTTGGTTGGCCAAAAAGGGCGTATGCGTTTTTTCCTGAATATATTCAGGAAAAAACGCATACGCCCTTTTTGGCCAAGTGCATCATTGTGGACGTTCTGCCTCTTTTCCTATGCTTTCAATGCAATTCCAGTCTACCTCCTGAAATCGGTTTCCTGCCATTCTGCCCCGCTTTCAAGTCCTCTTGGCAGCCTTACTTCAGTATATTTTTGGACGATAGCTGTCATTTATAACTCTGCAGGTTTGTGAATTACAGTGCCCCTGAGCTCCTTTCTTCAACTCGCTTTCTTGTGAGCTGGCCGCAACACCGCAGGATTGCTTCAGGCCCTAATCTGGTTCCGGCACGGCACGCTGAGCCTCTGGTTAATTCCTCTTCCTGGTGGGAAATGAGAGTTACATTTGCCCGTCCAGACACATCCAGCAAGTCTCTCATTGGTTCTCCCTATTCCTGTTCATCTTCCGCAGAAATTGCAAACTGGGCCAAACAGGAGGTTAAAGGCACTGACTCTCCAAGTCGGGAGAGTGTTAGTAAAGCGTCTGGAATGTTGCACCCGAGTACCAGGGGACGAGAACGGAGACATATTTGAACACGTCTCCCGATCACACGGTTGATCATACTCTGGGTTCCACATGCATGTTTTAGCTGAAGGAAGAATCCCTTAAACCTGGAGAGTTGAGACCCGTGGAATGGGTACCATGCAATATGACTTCAAAGGGTCTTCATTTGCTCACCAAACCTCTCCAATCCTATCACTGCTGCGTTTATGCCCCTGTACACACGCTTGATTCCCTTTCGGAGACATAGCAATCCATAGGTTTTAAGATACTTACTAGTCAGGTACATTCTTAGGCGTTTAATATGGGGTGTTGAGTCCATTTCGTTGAGCAAGGAGTAGCTCTTGTCTATTCCATATATGGCTTAAGGAACTCACTCTGTGCTCATTTCAATCTCTGGTTTTATGCAGCACCCCAACTCACCTTTCCCCTTAAGCAAGCATAAGTTGGTTTTCTAAATTTGAGACCCTGTTCTGTTTTGTAATCCAGTTCCTGTGTAGCCAAGTTTACATTCCGTGTATTAGTGATATCTTATGATGTTTCTTTTTCTGTGTGACTTATTTCAGGTAGAATCATCATACCTGAATCCACTCATTATGCTGCTACGGGCCTGATGACATAGATGTCAGTGCTGAGTGATATTGCATTGTACGTAAGTACCACAACTTCTTCATCCATTTTTCACTTTCTGCGATATTGAACTTGTACCGTAAACGAGGTTCTTGTAAACAGAGTCGTCCCAAACTTTGGGGTGGCTGTGTCTTTTTGATTTTCATTTCCCTAAGCTAAAGGACCATAAGTGGAAGTGCCCTAGGCTCTGTTGCTTTGTTTTGTAGATGTTTCAGGAAACACCATACACTTCTCCCGAGTGGCTGCTGGCAATTTACATCCCGCCCATCAGCATAACAAGGCTCCCAGTTCTCCATGGCCTGTCCTGCCTTTCTGGATTTTACACTTTTTTCAGATGGCCCTTTTGACCGGGGGGAAGTGAGACTTCATTGTAGTGCAGGTTTCCTTTGCAAGCTTGCTTGGTTGGCCAAAAAGGGCGTATGCGTTTTTTCCTGAATATATTCAGGAAAAAACGCATACGCCCTTTTTGGCCAAGTGCATCATTGTGGACGTTCTGCCTCTTTTCCTATGCTTTCAATGCAATTCCAGTCTACCTCTTGAAATCGGTTTCCTGCAATTCTGCCCCACTTTCGAGTCCTCTTGGCAGCCTTACTTCAGTATATTTTTGGACGATAGCTGTCATTTATAACTCTGCAGGTTTGTGAATTACAGTGCCCCTGAGCTCCTTTCTTCAACTCGCTTTCTTGTGAGCTGGCCGCAACACCGCAGGATTGCTTCAGGCCCTAATCTGGTTCCGGCACGGCACGCTGAGCCTTTGGTTAATTCCTCTTCCTGGTGGGAAATGAGAGTTAAATTTGCCCGTCCAGACACCTCCAGCTAGTCTCTCATTGGTTCTCCCTATTCCTGTTCATCTTCCGCAGAAATTGCAAACTGGGCCAAACAGGAGGTTAAAGGCACTGACTCTCCAAGTCGGGAGAGTGTTAGTAAAGCGTCTGGAATGTTGCACCCGAGTACCAGGGGACGAGAACGGAGACATATTTGAACACGTCTCCCGATCACACGGTTGATCATACTCTGGGTTCCACATGCATGTTTTAGCTGAAGGAAGAATCCCTTAAACCTGGAGAGTTGAGACCCGTGGAATGGGTACCATGCAATATGACTTCAAAGGGTCTTCATTTGCTCACCGAACCTCTCCAATCCTATCACTGCTGCGTTTATGCCCCTGTACACACGCTTGATTCCCTTTCGGAGACATAGCAATCCATAGGTTTTAAGATACTTACTAGTCAGGTACATTCTTAGGCGTTTAATATGGGGTGTTGAGTCCATTTGGTTGAGCAAGGAGTAGCTCTTGTCTATTCCATATTTGGCTTAAGGAACTTACTCTGTGCTCATTTCAATCTCTGGTTTTATGCAGCACCCCAACTCACCTTTCCCCTTAAGCAAGCATAAGTTGGTTTTCTAAATTTGAGACCCTGTTCTGTTTTGTAATCCAGTTCCTGTGTAGCCAAGTTTACATTCCGTGTATTAGTGATATCTTATGATGTTTCTTTTTCTGTGTGACTTATTTCAGGTAGAATCATCATACCTGAATCCACTCATTATGCTGCTACTTGCCTGATGACATAGATGTCAGTGCTGAGTGATATTGCATTGTACGTAAGTACCACAACTTCTTCATCCATTTTTCACTTTCTGCGATATTGAACTTGTACCGTAAACGAGGTTCTTGTAAACAGAGCCGTCCCAAACTTTGGGGTGGCTGTGTCTTTTTGATTTTCATTTCCCTAAGCTAAAGGACCATAAGTGGAAGTGCCCTAGGCTCTGTTGCTTTGTTTTTTAGATGTTTCAGGAAACACCATACACTTCTCCCGTGTGGCTGTTGGCAATTTACATCCCGCCCATCAGCATAACAAGGCTCCCAGTTCTCCATGGCCTGTCCTGCCTTTCTGGATTTTACACTTTTTTCAGATGGCCCTTTTGACCAGGAGGAAGTGAGACTTCATTGTAGTGCAGATTTCCTTTGCAAGCTTGCTTGGTTGGCCAAAAAGGGCGTATGCGTTTTTTCCTGAATATATTCAGGAAAAAACGCATACGCCCTTTTTGGCCAAGTGCATCATTGTGGACGTTCTGCCTCTTTTCCTATGCTTTAAATGCAATTCCAGTCTACCTCCTGAAATCAGTTTCCTGAAATTCTGCCCCGCATTCAAGTACTCTTGGCAGCCTTACTTCAGTATATTTTTGGACGATAGCTGTCATTTATAACTCTGCAGGTTTGTGAATTACAGTGCCCCTGAGCTCCTTTCTTCAACTCGCTTTCTTGTGAGCTGGCCGCAACACCGCAGGATTGCTTCAGGCCCTAATCTGGTTCCGGCACGGCACGCTGAGCCTTTGGTTAATTCCTCTTCCTGGTGGGAAATGAGAGTTAAATTTGCCCGTCCAGACACCTCCAGCTAGTCTCTCATTGGTTCTCCCTATTCCTGTTCATCTTCCGCAGAAATTGCAAACTGGGCCAAACAGGAGGTTAAAGGCACTGACTCTCCAAGTCGGGAGAGTGTTAGTAAAGCGTCTGGAATGTTGCACCCGAGTACCAGGGGACGAGAACGGAGACATATTTGAACACGTCTCCCGATCACACGGTTGATCATACTCTGGGTTCCACATGCATGTTTTAGCTGAAGGAAGAATCCCTTAAACCTGGAGAGTTGAGACCCGTGGAATGGGTACCATGCAATATGACTTCAAAGGGTCTTCATTTGCTCACCGAACCTCTCCAATCCTATCACTGCTGCGTTTATGCCCCTGTACACACGCTTGATTCCCTTTCGGAGACATAGCAATCCATAGGTTTTAAGATACTTACTAGTCAGGTACATTCTTAGGCATTTAATATGGGGTGTTGAGTCCATTTGGTTGAGCAAGGAGTAGCTCTTGTCTATTCCATATTTGGCTTAAGGAACTTACTCTGTGCTCATTTCAATCTCTGGTTTTATGCAGCACCCCAACTCACCTTTCCCCTTAAGCAAGCATAAGTTGGTTTTCTAAATTTGAGACCCTGTTCTGTTTTGTAATCCAGTTCCTGTGTAGCCAAGTTTACATTCCGTGTATTAGTGATATCTTATGATGTTTCTTTTTCTGTGTGACTTATTTCAGGTAGAATCATCATACCTGAATCCACTCATTATGCTGCTACGGGCCTGATGACATAGATGTCAGTGCTGAGTGATATTGCATTGTACGTAAGTACCACAACTTCTTCATCCATTTTTCACTTTCTGCGATATTGAACTTGTACCGTAAACGAGGTTCTTGTAAACAGAGCCGTCCCAAACTTTGGGGTGGCTGTGTCTTTTTGATTTTCATTTCCCTAAGCTAAAGGACCATAAGTGGAAGTGCCCTAGGCTCTGTTGCTTTGTTTTTTAGATGTTTCACGAAACACCATACACTTCTCCCGAGTGGCTGTTGGCAATTTACATCCCGCCCATCAGCATAACAAGGCTCCCAGTTCTCCATGGCCTGTCCTGCCTTTCTGGATTTTACACTTTTTTCAGATGGCCCTTTTGACCGGGGGGAAGTGAGACTTCATTGTAGTGCAGATTTCCTTGCAAGCTTGCTTGGTTGGCCAAAAAGGGCGTATGCGTTTTTTCCTGAATATATTCAGGAAAAAACGCATACGCCCTTTTTGGCCAAGTGCATCATTGTGGACGTTCTGCCTCTTTTCCTATGCTTTAAATGCAATTCCAGTCTACCTCCTGAAATCGGTTTCCTGCAATTCTGCCCCACTTTCGAGTCCTCTTGGCAGCCTTACTTCAGTATATTTTTGGACGATAGGTGTCATTTATAACTCTGCAGGTTTGTGAATTACAGTGCCCCTGAGCTCCTTTCTTCAACTCGCTTTCTTGTGAGCTGGCCGCAACACCGCAGGATTGCTTCAGGCCCTAATCTGGTTCCGGCACGGCACGCTGAGCCTTTGGTTAATTCCTCTTCCTGGTGGGAAATGAGAGTTAAATTTGCCCGTCCAGACACCTCCAGCTAGTCTCTCATTGGTTCTCCCTATTCCTGTTCATCTTCCGCAGAAATTGCAAACTGGGCCAAACAGGAGGTTAAAGGCACTGACTCTCCAAGTCGGGAGAGTGTTAGTAAAGCGTCTGGAATGTTGCACCCGAGTACCAGGGGACGAGAACGGAGACATATTTGAACACGTCTCCCGATCACACGGTTGATCATACTCTGGGTTCCACATGCATGTTTTAGCTGAAGGAAGAATCCCTTAAACCTGGAGAGTTGAGACCCGTGGAATGGGTACCATGCAATATGACTTCAAAGGGTCTTCATTTGCTCACCGAACCTCTCCAATCCTATCACTGCTGCGTTTATGCCCCTGTACACACGCTTGATTCCCTTTCGGAGACATAGCAATCCATAGGTTTTAAGATACTTACTAGTCAGGTACATTCTTAGGCGTTTAATATGGGGTGTTGAGTCCATTTCGTTGAGCAAGGAGTAGCTCTTGTCTATTCCATATTTGGCTTAAGGAACTTACTCTGTGCTCATTTCAATCTCTGGTTTTATGCAGCACCCCAACTCACCTTTCCCCTTAAGCAAGCATAAGTTGGTTTTCTAAATTTGAGACCCTGTTCTGTTTTGTAATCCAGTTCCTGTGTAGCCAAGTTTACATTCCGTGTATTAGTGATATCTTATGATGTTTCTTTTTCTGTGTGACTTATTTCAGGTAGAATCATCATACCTGAATCCACTCATTATGCTGCTACGGGCCTGATGACATAGATGTCAGTGCTGAGTGATATTGCATTGTACGTAAGTACCACAACTTCTTCATCCATTTTTCACTTTCTGCGATATTGAACTTGTACCGTAAACGAGGTTCTTGTAAACAGAGCCGTCCCAAACTTTGGGGTGGCTGTGTCTTTTTGATTTTCATTTCCCTAAGCTAAAGGACCATAAGTGGAAGTGCCCTAGGCTCTGTTGCTTTGTTTTTTAGATGTTTCAGGAAACACCATACACTTCTCCCGAGTGGCTGTTGGCAATTTACATCCCGCCCATCAGCATAACAAGGCTCCCAGTTCTCCATGGCCTGTCCTGCCTTTCTGGATTTTACACTTTTTTCAGATGGCCCTTTTGACCGGGGGGAAGTGAGACTTCATTGTAGTGCAGATTTCCTTTGCAAGCTTGCTTGGTTGGCCAAAAAGGGCGTATGCGTTTTTTCCTGAATATATTCAGGAAAAAACGCATACGCCCTTTTTGGCCAAGTGCATCATTGTGGACGTTCTGCCTCTTTTCCTATGCTTTCAATGCAATTCCAGTCTACCTCCTGAAATCGGTTTCCTGCAATTCTGCCCCGCTTTCGAGTCCTCTTGGCAGCCTTACTTCAGTATATTTTTGGACGATAGCTGTCATTTATAACTCTGCAGGTTTGTGAATTACAGTGCCCCTGAGCTCCTTTCTTCAACTCGCTTTCTTGTGAGCTGGCCGCAACACCGCAGGATTGCTTCAGGCCCTAATCTGGTTCCGGCACGGCACGCTGAGCCTTTGGTTAATTCCTCTTCCTGGTGGGAAATGAGAGTTAAATTTGCCCGTCCAGACACCTCCAGCTAGTCTCTCATTGGTTCTCCCTATTCCTGTTCATCTTCCGCAGAAATTGCAAACTGGGCCAAACAGGAGGTTAAAGGCACTGACTCTCCAAGTCGGGAGAGTGTTAGTAAAGCGTCTGGAATGTTGCACCCGAGTACCAGGGGACGAGAATGGAGACATATTTGAACACGTCTCCCGATCACACGGTTGATCATACTCTGGGTTCCACATGCATGTTTTAGCTGAAGGAAGAATCCCTTAAACCTGGAGAGTTGAGACCCGTGGAATGGGTACCATGCAATATGACTTCAAAGGGTCTTCATTTGCTCACCGAACCTCTCCAATCCTATCACTGCTGCGTTTATGCCCCTGTACACACGCTTGATTCCCTTTCGGAGACATAGCAATCCATAGGTTTTAAGATACTTACTAGTCAGGTACATTCTTAGGCGTTTAATATGGGGTGTTGAGTCCATTTGGTTGAGCAAAGAGTAGCTCTTGTCTATTCCATATTTGGCTTAAGGAACTTACTCTGTGCTCATTTCAATCTCTGGTTTTATGCAGCACCCCAACTCACCTTTCCCCTTAAGCAAGCATAAGTTGGTTTTCTAAATTTGAGACCCTGTTCTGTTTTGTAATCCAGTTCCTGTGTAGCCAAGTTTACATTCCGTGTATTAGTGATATCTTATGATGTTTCTTTTTCTGTGTGACTTATTTCAGGTAGAATCATCATACCTGAATCCACTCATTATGCTGCTACGGGCCTGATGACATAGATGTCAGTGCTGAGTGATATTGCATTGTACGTAAGTACCACAACTTCTTCATCCATTTTTCACTTTCTGCGATATTGAACTTGTACCGTAAACGAGGTTCTTGTAAACAGAGCCGTCCCAAATTTTGGGGTGGCTGTGTCTTTTTGATTTTCATTTCCCTAAGCTAAAGGACCATAAGTGGAAGTGCCCTAGGCTCTGTTGCTTTGTTTTTTAGATGTTTCACGAAACACCATACACTTCTCCCGAGTGGCTGTTGGCAATTTACATCCCGCCCATCAGCATAACAAGGCTCCCAGTTCTCCATGGCCTGTCCTGCCTTTCTAGATTTTACACTTTTTTCAGATGGCCCTTTTGACCGGGGGGCAGTGAGACTTCATTGTAGTGCAGATTTCCTTTGCAAGCTTGCTTGGTTGGCCAAAAAGGGCGTATGCGTTTTTTCCTGAATATATTCAGGAAAAAACGCATACGCCCTTTTTGGCCAAGTGCATCATTGTGGACGTTCTGCCTCTTTTCCTATGCTTTAAATGCAATTCCAGTCTACCTCCTGAAATCGGTTTCCTGCAATTCTGCCCCACTTTCGAGTCCTCTTGGCAGCCTTACTTCAGTATATTTTTGGACGATAGGTGTCATTTATAACTCTGCAGGTTTGTGAATTACAGTGCCCCTGAGCTCCTTTCTTCAACTCGCTTTCTTGTGAGCTGGCCGCAACACCGCAGGATTGCTTCAGGCCCTAATCTGGTTCCGGCACGGCACGCTGAGCCTTTGGTTAATTCCTCTTCCTGGTGGGAAATGAGAGTTAAATTTGCCCGTCCAGACACCTCCAGCTAGTCTCTCATTGGTTCTCCCTATTCCTGTTCATCTTCCGCAGAAATTGCAAACTGGGCCAAACAGGAGGTTAAAGGCACTGACTCTCCAAGTCGGGAGAGTGTTAGTAAAGCGTCTGGAATGTTGCACCCGAGTACCAGGGGACGAGAACGGAGACATATTTGAACACGTCTCCCGATCACACGGTTGATCATACTCTGGGTTCCACATGCATGTTTTAGCTGAAGGAAGAATCCCTTAAACCTGGAGAGTTGAGACCCGTGGAATGGGTACCATGCAATATGACTTCAAAGGGTCTTCATTTGCTCACCGAACCTCTCCAATCCTATCACTGCTGCGTTTATGCCCCTGTACACACGCTTGATTCCCTTTCGGAGACATAGCAATCCATAGGTTTTAAGATACTTACTAGTCAGGTACATTCTTAGGCGTTTAATATGGGGTGTTGAGTCCATTTCGTTGAGCAAGGAGTAGCTCTTGTCTATTCCATATTTGGCTTAAGGAACTTACTCTGTGCTCATTTCAATCTCTGGTTTTATGCAGCACCCCAACTCACCTTTCCCCTTAAGCAAGCATAAGTTGGTTTTCTAAATTTGAGACCCTGTTCTGTTTTGTAATCCAGTTCCTGTGTAGCCAAGTTTACATTCCGTGTATTAGTGATATCTTATGATGTTTCTTTTTCTGTGTGACTTATTTCAGGTAGAATCATCATACCTGAATCCACTCATTATGCTGCTACGGGCCTGATGACATAGATGTCAGTGCTGAGTGATATTGCATTGTACGTAAGTACCACAACTTCTTCATCCATTTTTCACTTTCTGCGATATTGAACTTGTACCGTAAACGAGGTTCTTGTAAACAGAGCCGTCCCAAACTTTGGGGTGGCTGTGTCTTTTTGATTTTCATTTCCCTAAGCTAAAGGACCATAAGTGGAAGTGCCCTAGGCTCTGTTGCTTTGTTTTTTAGATGTTTCAGGAAACACCATACACTTCTCCCGAGTGGCTGTTGGCAATTTACATCCCGCCCATCAGCATAACAAGGCTCCCAGTTCTCCATGGCCTGTCCTGCCTTTCTGGATTTTACACTTTTTTCAGATGGCCCTTTTGACCGGGGGGAAGTGAGACTTCATTGTAGTGCAGATTTCCTTTGCAAGCTTGCTTGGTTGGCCAAAAAGGGCGTATGCGTTTTTTCCTGAATATATTCAGGAAAAAACGCATACGCCCTTTTTGGCCAAGTGCATCATTGTGGACGTTCTGCCTCTTTTCCTATGCTTTCAATGCAATTCCAGTCTACCTCCTGAAATCGGTTTCCTGCAATTCTGCCCCGCTTTCGAGTCCTCTTGGCAGCCTTACTTCAGTATATTTTTGGACGATAGCTGTCATTTATAACTCTGCAGGTTTGTGAATTACAGTGCCCCTGAGCTCCTTTCTTCAACTCGCTTTCTTGTGAGCTGGCCGCAACACCGCAGGATTGCTTCAGGCCCTAATCTGGTTCCGGCACGGCACGCTGAGCCTTTGGTTAATTCCTCTTCCTGGTGGGAAATGAGAGTTAAATTTGCCCGTCCAGACACCTCCAGCTAGTCTCTCATTGGTTCTCCCTATTCCTGTTCATCTTCCGCAGAAATTGCAAACTGGGCCAAACAGGAGGTTAAAGGCACTGACTCTCCAAGTCGGGAGAGTGTTAGTAAAGCGTCTGGAATGTTGCACCCGAGTACCAGGGGACGAGAATGGAGACATATTTGAACACGTCTCCCGATCACACGGTTGATCATACTCTGGGTTCCACATGCATGTTTTAGCTGAAGGAAGAATCCCTTAAACCTGGAGAGTTGAGACCCGTGGAATGGGTACCATGCAATATGACTTCAAAGGGTCTTCATTTGCTCACCGAACCTCTCCAATCCTATCACTGCTGCGTTTATGCCCCTGTACACACGCTTGATTCCCTTTCGGAGACATAGCAATCCATAGGTTTTAAGATACTTACTAGTCAGGTACATTCTTAGGCGTTTAATATGGGGTGTTGAGTCCATTTGGTTGAGCAAAGAGTAGCTCTTGTCTATTCCATATTTGGCTTAAGGAACTTACTCTGTGCTCATTTCAATCTCTGGTTTTATGCAGCACCCCAACTCACCTTTCCCCTTAAGCAAGCATAAGTTGGTTTTCTAAATTTGAGACCCTGTTCTGTTTTGTAATCCAGTTCCTGTGTAGCCAAGTTTACATTCCGTGTATTAGTGATATCTTATGATGTTTCTTTTTCTGTGTGACTTATTTCAGGTAGAATCATCATACCTGAATCCACTGATTATGCTGCTACGGGCCTGATGACATAGATGTCAGTGCTGAGTGATATTGCATTGTACGTAAGTACCACAACTTCTTCATCCATTTTTCACTTTCTGCGATATTGAACTTGTACCGTAAACGAGGTTCTTGTAAACAGAGCCGTCCCAAATTTTGGGGTGGCTGTGTCTTTTTGATTTTCATTTCCCTAAGCTAAAGGACCATAAGTGGAAGTGCCCTAGGCTCTGTTGCTTTGTTTTTTAGATGTTTCAGGAAACACCATACACTTCTCCCGAGTGGCTGTTGGCAATTTACATCCCGCCCATCAGCATAACAAGGCTCCCAGTTCTCCATGGCCTGTCCTGCCTTTCTAGATTTTACACTTTTTTCAGATGGCCCTTTTGACCGGGGGGCAGTGAGACTTCATTGTAGTGCAGATTTCCTTTGCAAGCTTGCTTGGTTGGCCAAAAAGGGCGTATGCGTTTTTTCCTGAATATATTCAGGAAAAAACGCATACGCCCTTTTTGGCCAAGTGCATCATTGTGGACGTTCTGCCTCTTTTCCTATGCTTTCAATGCAATTCCAGTCTACCTCCTGAAATCGGTTTCCTGCAATTCTGCCCCACTTTCGAGTCCTCTTGGCAGCCTTACTTCAGTATATTTTTGGACGATAGCTGTCATTTATAACTCTGCAGGTTTGTGAATTACAGTGCCCCTGAGCTCCTTTCTTCAACTCGCTTTCTTGTGAGCTGGCCGCAACACCGCAGGATTGCTTCAGGCCCTAATCTCGTTCCGGCACGGCACGCTGAGCCTTTGGTTAATTCCTCTTCCTGGTGGGAAATGAGAGTTAAATTTGCCCGTTCATACACCTCCAGCTAGTCTCTCATTGGTTCTCCCTATTCCTGTTCATCTTCCGCAGAAATTGCAAACTGGGCCAAACAGGAGGTTAAAGGCACTGACTCTCCAAGTCGGGAGAGTGTTAGTAAAGCGTCTGGAATGTTGCACCCGAGTACCAGGGGACGAGAACGGAGACATATTTGAACACGTCTCCCGATCACACGGTTGATCATACTCTGGGTTCCACATGCATGTTTTAGCTGAAGGAAGAATCCCTTAAACCTGGAGAGTTGAGACCCGTGGAATGGGTACCATGCAATATGACTTCAAAGGGTCTTCATTTGCTCACCGAACCTCTCCAATCCTATCACTGCTGCGTTTATGCCCCTGTACACACGCTTGATTCCCTTTCGGAGACATAGCAATCCATAGGTTTTAAGATACTTACTAGTCAGGTACATTCTTAGGCGTTTAATATGGGGTGTTGAGTCCATTTGGTTGAGCAAGGAGTAGCTCTTGTCTATTCCATATTTGGCTTAAGGAACTTACTCTGTGCTCATTTCAATCTCTGGTTTTATGCAGCACCCCAACTCACCTTTCCCCTTAAGCAAGCATAAGTTGGTTTTCTAAATTTGAGACCCTGTTCTGTTTTGTAATCCAGTTCCTGTGTAGCCAAGTTTACATTCCGTGTATTAGTGATATCTTATGATGTTTCTTTTTCTGTGTGACTTATTTCAGGTAGAATCATCATACCTGAATCCACTCATTATGCTGCTACGGGCCTGATGACATAGATGTCAGTGCTGAGTGATATTGCATTGTACGTAAGTACCACAACTTCTTCATCCATTTTTCACTTTCTGCGATATTGAACTTGTACCGTAAACGAGGTTCTTGTAAACAGAGCCGTCCCTAATTTTGGGGTGGCTGTGTCTTTTTGATTTTCATTTCCCTAAGCTAAAGGACCATAAGTGGAAGTGCCCTAGGCTCTGTTGCTTTGTTTTTTAGATGTTTCACGAAACACCATACACTTCTCCTGAGTGGTTGTTGGCAATTTACATCCCGCCCATCAGCATAACAAGGCTCCCAGTTCTCCATGGCCTGTCCTGCCTTTCTAGATTTTACACTTTTTTCAGATGGCCCTTTTGACCGGGGGGCAGTGAGACTTCATTGTAGTGCAGATTTCCTTTGCAAGCTTGCTTGGTTGGCCAAAAAGGGCGTATGCGTTTTTTCCTGAATATATTCAGGAAAAAACGCATACGCCCTTTTTGGCCAAGTGCATCATTGTGGACGTTCTGCCTCTTTTCCTATGCTTTCAATGCAATTCCAGTCTACCTCCTGAAATCGGTTTCCTGCAATTCTGCCCCACTTTCGAGTCCTCTTGGCAGCCTTACTTCAGTATATTTTTGGACGATAGCTGTCATTTATAACTCTGCAGGTTCGTGAATTACAGTGCCCCTGAGCTCCCTTCTTCAACTCGCTTTCTTGTGAGCTGGCCGCAACACCGCAGGATTGCTTCAGGCCCTAATCTGGTTCCGGCACGGCACGCTGAGCCTTTGGTTAATTCCTCTTCCTGGTGGGAAATGAGAGTTAAATTTGCCCGTTCATACACCTCCAGCTAGTCTCTCATTGGTTCTCCCTATTCCTGTTCATCTTCCGCAGAAATTGCAAACTGG